>NC_092417.1:9941318-10241318 GCF_040894005.1 Engystomops pustulosus | reverse complement strand
CGGAGAGGTCTCAATAGACACAGTAGACTGCTCACACTGCCACTAGAGGTCCAAATTATCCGTGCACTGGTGTAAGGTCAGGTACGATGATGGACACCTCGATGGAAAACCCAATAGACTCAGAACCGCATCTACTACAAGATTGACGGGATAGTCGGGATGACGGCGTGTATCTATACACCAGGAGTGATGGGGATAGTCGGGATGACGGTGTGTATGTATACACCAGGAGTGATGGGGATAGTCGGGATGACGGCGTGTGTGTATACACCAGGAGTGATGGGGATAGTCGGGATGACGGCGTGTAGGTATACACCAGGAATGATGGGGATAGTCGGGATGACGGCGTGTATGTATACACCAGGAATGATGGGGATAGTCGGGATGACGGCGTGTGTGTATACACCAGGAATGATGGGGATAGTCGGGATGACGGCGTGTATGTATACACCAGGAGTGATGGGGATAGTCGGGATGACGGCGTGTATGTATACACCAGGAGTGATGGGGATAGTCGGGATGACGGCGTGTATGTATACACGATGAATGTTGGGGATAGTCGGGATGACAGCGTGTATGTATACACCAGGGATGATGGGGATAGTCGGGATGACGGCGTGTGTGTATACACCAGGAATGATGGGGATAGTCGGGATGACGGCGTGTGTGTATACACCAGGAGTGATGGGGATAGTCGGGATGACGGCGTGTGTGTATACACCAGGAGTGATGGGGATAGTCGGGATGACGGCGTGTAGGTATACACCAGGAATGATGGGGATAGTCGGGATGACGGCGTGTGTGTATACACCAGGAGTGATGGGGATAGTCGGGATGACGGCGTGTGTGTATACACCAGGAATGATGGGGATAGTAGGGATGACGGCGTGTATGTATACACCAGGAATGATGGGGATAGTCGGGATGACGGCGTGTGTGTATACACCAGGAATGATGGGGATAGTCGGGATGACGGCGTGTATGTATACACCAGGAATGATGGGGATAGTTGGGATGACGGCGTGTATGTATACACCAGGAATGATGGGGATAGTCGGGATGATGGTGTGTATGTATACACCAGGAATGATGGGGATAGTCGGGATGATGGTGTGTATGTATACACCAGGAATGATGGGGATAGTCGGGATGAAGGTGTGTATGTATGCACCAGGAATGATGGGGATAGTCGGGATGATGGTGTGTATGTATACACCAGGAATGACGGGGATAGTCGGGATGACGGCGTGTGTGTATACACCAGGAATGATGGGGATAGTCGGGATGAAGGTGTGTATGTATGCACCAGGAATGATGGGGATAGTCGGGATGAAGGTGTGTATGTATACACCAGGAATGACGGGGATAGTCGGGATGAAGGTGTGTATGTATGCACCAGGAATGATGGGGATAGTAGGGATGACGGCGTGTGTGTATACACCAGGATTGGATTGCGTAGACTATGCTCCTGGATTATTTACTGTTACAGCAGGATAGACACACCTGAGCGAGTAGACCATGTTCCGGGATTATCTACGGTTACAGCAGGATTGTTACATTGTTGCAAGTAGGTGAAACAACTTCTATGACAACTGATGTGTCAGACTCCACCCACTTCCTACATAAGTCACACAAGAAATATCCGACAACCAGGACTGCAGTGGAATTTGTAAGAATGTAGAAATTTTAAGCCTGATCATGATCCATCATCACCTCTAGGACTTATTATGCAGTGAGTGGAGTTCCCCTTTAAATGAATTGTAAATGCACAGCGTGGCTAAACATTCAGCCTTGTCTTGTATGTATTGTCAGCTATAGCTGGATGCATTGTCTGCATTGTCCGCCCCTTTAAGGAGTCTCCAGCCTCGCTGCCTGCAGGGGTCCTCGCTGCTCACCTACTCAGGAGCTCATATCTGCCGCAACACCCACATGCAGAGCCATGCGTTACATACACAGTACAGGGTGCCTGCGGGGTCTACAACCCGTACAATGGGGGTAAGCGGCCGAGGTACTTAAAGGGGATGTCCATCACATGACTGACCTCAAGGGGTTCACATACTTACTGGGACAGATGAGAGCCTCTTTGGCGGTGATGCTCTTGCTACAGACGAAGCACATGGTGGTCCCGGACACGGAGATGGTGGTGAAGAGGTGGCCATTCGTGTAGCGGGTGTCCTTCTCCTTCCCATCTTTTTCCCTCTCCTTCATTTTCTCTTTTTCCTTATTCTGTATAAAGAAGATACAAAGCCGGTCAGTGGTCCATTCCCGATCCTGTATTATCCATTCCCGATCCCGTATTATTCATTCCCGATCCCTCATTACCCATTCCCGATCCCGTATTACCCATTCCCGATCCCGTATCATCCATTCCCGATCCCGTATCATCCATTCCCGATCCCGTATCATCCATTCCCGATCCCGCATCATCCATTCCCGATCCCGTATTACCCATTCCCGATCCTGTATTATCCATTCCCGATCCCGTATTATCCATTCCCAATCCCGTATTATCCATTCCCGATCCCGTATCATCCATTCCCGATCCCATATTACCCATGATCCCACGCTCCCGCAGCTGCACCTAGAGGTCACCACTTCCCCGGGGTCACATGAACCTACCGTCCCCGCGATTGTCCGCTCGTTCAGGCGCTTGGCCCTCCAGGTCATGGTCTGGAGCCTGCGAGGGGAGGCTTCCCCCCGGGCAGGGCCGTGGATGGAGGGGCTGCGGAGACCCTGCTGGTGCTGCATCCCCGGGAAAATGCTGCATTATCCACCAACACAGAGGATTCCTGAAATATCTCTCCGCTCACTAGTTTTCTATGTATAACCATGACAACCATCAACCGAGCCAGAGCCTCCCTCATCCACTAACATCACTGCAGAGACACCGACAGTGTATCCAAGCCCAGCATGTGTGATACTGCCTGCGCAACCATGTATCCAAGCCCAGCATGTGTGATACTGCCTGCTGAACCCTGTATCCAAGCCCAGCATGTGTGATACTGCCTGCTGAACCCTGTATCCAAGCCCAGCATGTGTGATACTGCCTGCGCAACCGTGTATCCAAGCCCAGCATGTGTGATACTGCCTGCTGAACCCTGTATCCAAGCCCAGCATGTGTGATACTGCCTGCGCAACCGTGTATCCAAGCCCAGCATGTGTGTGATACTGCCAGCGGAACCATGTATCCAAGCCCAGCATGTGTGTGATACTGCCAGCGGAACCATGTATCCAAGCCCAGCATGTGTGATACTGCCTGCTGAACCGTGTATCCAAGCCCAGCATGTGTGATACTGCCTGCGCAACCATGTATCCAAGCCCAGCATGTGTGATACTGCCTGCGCAACCATGTATCCAAGCCCAGCATGTGTGATACTGCCTGCGCAACCATGTATCCAAGCCCAGCATGTGTGTGATACTGCCAGCGGAACCATGTATCCAAGCCCAGCATGTGTGATACTGCCTGCGCAACCATGTATCCAAGCCCAGCATGTGTGTGATACTGCCTGCTGAACCCTGTATCCAAGCCCAGCATGTGTGATACTGCCTGCGCAACCCTGTATCCAAGCCCAACATGTGTGATACTGCCTGCGCAACCGTGTATCCAAGCCCAGCATGTGTGTGATACTGCCAGCGGAACCATGTATCCAAGCCCAGCATGTGTGTGATACTGCCTGCTGAACCGTGTATCCAAGCCCAGCATGTGTGATACTGCCTGCTGAACCCTGTATCCAAGCCCAGCATGTGTGTGATACTGCCAGCGGAACCATGTATCTAAGCCCAGCATGTGTGAAACTGCCTGCGCAACCATGTATCTAAGCCAAGCATGTGTGAAACTGCCTGCGCAACCATGTATCTAAGCCAAGCATGTGTGGTACAGCCTGCAGAACCGTGTATCCAAGCCCAGCATGTGTGATACTGTCTGCAGAGCTGTGTATCTAATCCTCTCCTGTGTGATACAGTCTGTATCTAAGCACACATATAGTACGGGGGGTCTCCTGTATGATACTGTCTGCTGAGCTGTGTATCTAATCCTATCCTGTGTGATACTGTCTGCAGAGCTGTGTATCTAATCCTCTCCTGTGTGATACAGTCTGTATCTAAGCACACATATAGTACGGGGGGTCTCCTGTGTGATACAGTCTGCAGAGCTGTGTATCTAAGCACACATGTAGTGAGGGGTCTCCTGTGTTAGTCGCGGCCCCGCCATTGTCAGTTCTGGGTAATACAGTGAATGTGCAGAGCTGAGGCTCTGGGGTCTCTGAAGACCCTTAAAGGGGTTTTACAATCTATAATAACTGGAATCCCCCTCCTCGGGGGTCAGTGCGGTGAGTCACATCCTGTGTAACTACACACATTGCTCTAGTCACAGTTAAACCTTTCCGTCACGCTGTGAATCACTGATGACCTGAGATTTCCACTATTTGCTTCTCCAGTGGGTTTTACAACTACAACTCCCATCATGCCCTCAGTCTGCAGCCATACAGCCACATACTATACAGAAGATTATGACGGGTAAACATTTTGGGATTGGGTAACATTTTTCGGAGGGAACAGGGTTTCCGGGTGACACAAGTCCTCTACTTCCTGCTTCTGTTACTGAGCAACTACTACACCCATCGTGACCCTGCCGCTACTTCCTGTAGACTGTCAACAAACCCAGGAAACCTTCAGGTCAGAGCAGGCTGGGAGTTGTAGTTCTACAAGGGACCTTGGATTAGGAGCCAGATCCTCTGTATAATCAGCTGCAGTCCCCACTACCATCTATAGGGGGCGCACTTCTCCATTCAGAAGCTGGGGCAACCCAAGTGTGGGACCCTCTAAGGGCTGATCCCCAAAATCCTGGACCCCCGGAGCGTTATCACACTTTTTCAGGCATTTCCCTTTTAAACGGAATCTAAATATTTGTTGCCATTTTTGTGTTATTATTATTAGTAACGTGTTCTGTGCAGGACGCGGCTTCCTGCGCTGCGTCCTGCCGATTACACGAGGAGGAGGAGCCACAGTAATGGCCCCTCCCACTCCGCTCTTAAAGAATTAGAATTGTCACTGCTGAGCGTCAGTCGGTCTATTAGTCAAGAGGATTGATTGTAGCATCTTCATAAGGATCAGTTATGTCCTCACACTGCTGTGCACTTGGCTCTCTGCACCGAGATGTTACACAGCTCCCCTACTCTGCATTACAGCTGAGGAATTGGACAATGCTGAAGCGTAAACTCAGAGTAAAGACTGTGCAGGATATCAGTGCAGGAAGCTACGGGCACAGCAGTGTGAGGACGCTTGCCCATTTCTACAATTCTGAATTATAAATCCATGTATCACAGTCCTGCTGCTACTAACAACTTACATAAAATGTATGATCATTCAGCTCTCCAGGGGGCTTGCAATGGCTGCACAGAGCACAGCAGTGTGAGAACACATTTCACCTTCCTGTAATCTTGAAATGTAAATCCATATTTCACAATCCTGCTGCTACTAACAATGTGCACAATGGGGCTTATTTACTAAAGGTCGCGGATTGCACTTTCATCAGACTTCCCGACGTTTTTGGAATTGCACGGTTGTGGTATATAACAGGGGTCTGCGCTGGGATTTTGGCGCAGCTGCGCTGCTTTCATGCGACAAAATTGGGGGCGTGTTATGTAGCACCGCCGCAGAGAGAACAGGGCACAACAGTGTGAGAAGCCCCCAGTGCTACAATTCTGGAAGATAAAGACATATATCACAGTCCTGCTGCTACTAACAACATACACAAGGGCTCATCTCTCCAGGGACAATACATAACACTCGCTGCAGAGAGCACAGAGCACAGCAGTGTGGGGTCTGATTACACATCTCTCCAGGGACAATACATAACACTGGCTGCAGAGAGCACAGAGCACAGCAGTGTGAGGTCTGATTACACATCTCTCCAGGGACAATACATAACACTGGCTGCAGAGAGCACAGAGCACAGCAGTGTGAGGTCTGATTACACATCTCTCCAGGGACAATACATAACACTGGCTGCAGAGAGCACAGAGCACAGCAGTGTGAGGTCTGATTACACATCTCTCCAGGGACAATACATAACACTGGCTGCAGAGAGCACAGCAGTGTGAGGTCTGATTACACATCTCTCCAGGACAATACATAACACTGGCTGCAGAGAGCACAGAGCACAGCAGTGTGAGGTCTGATTACACATCTCTCCAGGGACAATACATAACACTGGCTGCAGAGAGCACAGCACAGCAGTGTGAGGTCTGATTACACATCTCTCCAGGGACAATACATAACACTGGCCGCAGAGAGCACAGAGCACAGCAGTGTGAGGTCTGATTACACATCTCTCCAGGGACAATACATAACACTGGCTGCAGAGAGCACAGAGCACAGCAGTGTGAGGTCTGATTACACATCTCTCCAGGGACAATACATAACACTGGCTGCAGAGAGCACAGAGCACAGCAGTGTGAGGTCTGATTACACATCTCTCCAGGGACAATACATAACCCTGGCTGCAGACTATAGGGTCAAAACTGCGTACACTGTCAGGGACTTCTGACGTACCGGGTTACAGGACAATAAAGATGAAATCTGAGCTCAGCATTTGAATATGCAAATACATTCTGGATTCTGCTAATTTGGATACAAATCCTAGGATGCGATTTCACACTAGATTTATCACCGGAACATCCCTGGAGCAGTCTCTGAGCCAACAGAGCTTACAATCTAAGCAGATTAGCTGAAAAAATCCTCTGTACCTCCACACGGAGGCCAATCCCGATCCCTGGCAGCACAGACCCTCATAATTTCTCCATAATTTCCAGCAGTACAGACCCTCATCTTCCCCCCATAATTCCCGGCAGTACAGACCCTCATCTCTCCCCCGGCAGAGATTACGTCCCCTCGGCGGTTCCGTCTCTGCAAAGTTTCGTCTTCTCGTATTCCACCTGCGGCGGTAATTACCAGTAATACATCCCTGGCCTTAGTAAACATGGGTGGAGGTCCGCGGGGTGCGGGGTGGGTGTCAGGCGGCCGTCAGGTAGCTCACAGCTGGCAATGGCGCAGCCTGATGACATAGAGCACCTCTCCTAACAACGGGAACAGCTGGCGGGGATCAGGAGGAGCCCAAACCTCACAGGGATTTACTGGCATCCGCAGCTAGATAAACCCTAGGACACAGCACCAGGCACACGAAGGGCACAAGAGCACAGCACCAGGCACCCACAGGGCACGAGAGCACAGCACCAGGCACCCACAGGGCACAAGAGCACAGCACCAGGCACCCGCAGGGCACAAGAGCACAGCACCAGGCACCCACAGGGCACAAGAGCACAGCACCAGGCACCCACAGGGCACAAGAGCACAGCACCAGGCACCCACAGGGCACAAGAGCACAGCACCAGGCACCCACAGGGCACAAGAGCACAGCACCAGGCACCCACAGGGCACAAGAGCACAGCACCAGGCACCCACAGGGCACAAGAGCACAGCACCAGGCACCCACAGGGCACGAGAGCACAGCACCAGGCACCCACAGGGCACAAGAGCACAGCACCAGGCACCCACAGGGCACAAGAGCACAGCACCAGGCACCCGCAGGGCACAAGAGCACAGCACCAGGCACCCACAGGGCACAAGAGCACAGCACCAGGCACCCGAAGGGCACGAGAGCACAGCACAAGGCACCCACAGGGCACGAGAGCACAGCACCAGGCACCCACAGGGCACGAGAGCACAGCACCAGGCACCCACAGGGCACAAGAGCAAAGCACAAGGAACCCGAAGGGCACGAGAGCACAGCACAAGGAACCCACGGGGCACGAGAGCACAGCACAAGGAACCCACGGGGCACGAGAGCACAGCACAAGGCACCCACAGAGCACAAGGCACCCACAGGGCACAAGGGCACAGCACCAGGCACCCACAGGGCACGAGAGCACAGCACCAGGCACCCACAGGACACAGCACCAGGCGCCCGCAGGACACAGCACCAGGCGCCCGCAGGACACAGCACCAGGCGCCCGCAGGACACAGCACCAGGCGCCCACAGGACACAGCACCAGGCGCCCACAGGACACAGCACCAGGCGCCCACAGGACACAGCACCAGGCGCCCACAGGACACAGCACCAGGCGCCCACAGGACACAGCACCAGGCGCCCACAGGACACAGCACCAGGCGCCCACAGGACACAGCACCAGGCGCCCACAGGACACAGCACCAGGCGCCCACAGGACACAGCACCAGGCGCCCACAGGACACAGCACCAGGCGCCCACAGGACACAGCACCAGGCGCCCACAGGACACAGCACCACGGCCCACAGGACACAGCACCAGGCGCCCACAGGACACAAGGATGCAGCACCAGGCGCCCACAGGACACAGCACCAGGCGCCCACAGGACACAGCACCAGGCGCCCACAGGACACAGCACCAGGCGCCCACAGGACACAAGGATGCAGCACCAGGCGCCCACAGGACACAAGGACGCGGCACCAGGCGCCCACAGGACACAAGGACCAGGCGCCCACAGGACACAGCACCAGGCGCCCACAGGACGCAGCACCAGGCGCCCACAGGACGCAGCACCAGGCGCCCACAGGACGCAGCACCAGGCGCCCACAGGACACAGCACCAGGCGCCCACAGGACACAAGGACGCGGCACCAGGCACCCACAGGACACGGCACCAGGCACCCACAGGACACAAGGACGTGGCACCAGGCACCCACAGGACACAAGGACGCGGCACCAGGCACCCACAGGACACAAGGACGCGGCACCAGGCACCCACAGGGCACGTGTCTGCACCCGGGGGGCAGCTACCTAGACTTTCTGTACAAATTTCGTCTCCGTCTGCTATAAAAAGCAGCAAAACAACCATTATCTTACCGGAAGTAGCCCCAAAATATTGGTTGTGCCATAAGTGCGACACAAATTAAGGAAAATCTGGAAAATTTTTCTGACCTAAACTGGTAGTAGGTGTAATATGTAACGCTGGAGGGGTAGGAGCTGGAGGATAGCAGTGCCCGGAGGGATCTCGTCGACTCATAATGAGGCCTATCGTAATGAATGCTCATGAAGTCTGGGGCTTGTTACATATAGATCTTACTTGAGCCAGGCCACTTATGTGCCCCCCCCCCCCAGCAGCTCTGGGCCCCGGCACTTGGCCAGGTATGCCCAGTGCTAGCGTCGGCCCTGATGACTGCACCACCAGAAGCAGCTCCCGGAATATAAGCCTTGGCGATGACATCAGTCGCTAAGCATCGGCTGTGATTCATATAGGTGCAGTCTATAGGGGGGAGGTCTGCACAGGGTAACGGTGGGAGTAGGAATAAAAATTCTGCTGAGTAACACAGACGTCCTGGTGATGTGCAGAGTAAAGATCTCGCTACTCCGACACATTACATGGAAACGAGTCACACGGAGAGGTCACCAAATTTATCAGGAACACAGATTGTGCTGATGCTGAATGTGACCAATATCAGGCCAATGTCTGTACAATCATCTGATGAATAATCGTGGATTTCATATCAGTTGTAATCATTACTCCAACTATGCGGACAATCAGGGACAGATCAATCCACAGAAAAGACAAAACTTGAAGGATAGAACCTTTCATCCGAGTGTCAATGTCTAACGAGGAGGCGCGGGGAGAGAGCGTGTGTACCGAGAGATTCGGGCGAGAGTGTGCGTGTGTACAGAAGATTAAGGCGAGAGTGTGCGTGTGTACAGAAGATTCGGGTGAGAGTGTGCGTGTGTACAGAAGATTCGGGTGAGAGTGTGCGTGTGTACAGAAGATTCGGGCGAGAGTGTGCGTGTGTACAGAAGATTCGGGTGAGAGTGTGCGTGTGTACAGAAGATTCGGGTGAGAGTGTGCGTGTGTACAGAAGATTCGGGTGAGAGTGTGCGTGTGTACAGAAGATTCGGGCGAGAGTGTGCGTGTGTACAGAAGATTCGGGTGAGAGTGTGCGTGTGTACAGAAGATTCGGGTGAGAGTGTGCGTGTGTACAGAAGATTCGGGTGAGAGTGTGCGTGTGTACAGAAGATTCGGGCGAGAGTGTGCGTGTGTACAGAAGATTCGGGCGAGAGTGTGTGTGTGTACAGAAGATTGGGGCGAGAGTGTGCGTGTGTACAGAAGATTGGGGCGAGAGTGTGCGTGTGTACAGAAGATTGGGACGAGAGTGTGGGTGTGTACAGAAGATTCGGGCGAGAGTGTGCGTGTGTACAGAAGATTGGGGCGAGAGTGTGTGTGTGTACAGAAGATTGGGGCGAGAGTGTGTGTGTGTACAGAAGATTGGGGCGAGAGTGTGTGTGTGTACAGAAGATTCGGGCGAGAGCGTGCGTGTGTACAGAAGATTCGGGTGAGAGTGTGTGTGTGTGTACAGAAGATTGGGGCGAGAGTGTGTGTGTGTACAGAAGATTGGGACGAGAGCGTGCGTGTGTACAGAAGATTGGGACGAGAGCGTGCGTGTGTACAGAAGATTGGGACGAGAGTGTGTGTGTGTACAGAAGATTGGGACGAGAGTGTGTGTGTGTACAGAAGATTGGGACGAGAGTGTGTGTGTGTACAGAAGATTGGGACGAGAGTGTGTGTGTGTACAGAAGATTGGGGCGAGAGTGTGTGTATGTACAGAAGATTGGGGCGAGAGTGTGCGTGTGTACAGAAGATTCGGACGAGAGTGTGTATGAAGGATCATACAAGTGATTGCATATGTATCAGTAAGGAGAAGTATATATATATATCAGGCCGGATTATAGGCCTCTTCCCTGTAGGTGTATGTGATATCACCATATAATGAATGGGACTTCATGTCTCCATCTCTTATGTGTGTGATGATTCCTAACAGCAGACGCCTAGGACTATAGCGCATGGATCAGGCCTCCATTATCCACGTGATGTCACGTGTAGCCTCAACCTAATCTGCCAGGGACCACGTGAGCTCTAGTGACCAATCACAGCATACTCATTTGTAGAAAATAACTTCCCTGAGTGAATGTGAAAACAGGAAGAGCTATCATAGGGACGCGATTCTGCGCGGGTGATATACAGAATTTGGCCAATCCATGATCACCGCTTACATGTCCGTCCCTTCTGTCTATAGGGGGAGTCCTGACCGCCCCAAACATGTCAGACGATTCTCTAGTCCTGCCTAAATATGATGTCATGGCCAATGTTATTATGATTGCACCCTCCTACAACCCTAGGGAGCGGTCACATGTACCCTACAAACACAGTGCTAGAATACGGGGCAGGCCTCGGCCCGATCTATGGAAACACAGCGCTAGAATACGGGCAGGCCTCGGCCCGATCTATGGAAACACAGCGCTAGAATACGGGGCAGGCCTCGGCCCGATCTATGGAAACACAGCGCTAGAATACGGGCAGGCCTCGGCCCGATCTATGGAAACACAGCGCTAGAATACGGGGCAGGCCTCGGCCCGATCTATGGAAACACAGCGCTAGAATACGGGCAGGCCTCGGCCCGATCTATGGAAACACAGCGCTAGAATACGGGGCAGGCCTCGGCCCGATCTATGGAAACACAGCGCTAGAATACGGGCAGGCCTCGGCCCGATCTATGGAAACACAGCGCTAGAATACGGGCAGGCCTCGGCCCGATCTATGGAAACACAGCGCTAGAATACGGGCAGGCCTCGGCCCGATCTATGGAAACACAAGCGCTAGAATACGGGGCAGGCCTCGGCCCGATCTATGGAAACACAGCGCTAGAATACGGGCAGGCCTCGGCCCGATCTATGGAAACACAGCGCTAGAATACGGGCAGGCCTCGGCCCGATCTATGGAAACACAGCGCTAGAATACGGGCAGGCCTCGGCCCGATCTATGGAAACACAGCGCTAGAATACGGGGCAGGCCTCGGCCCGATCTATGGAAACACAGCGCTAGAATACGGGCAGGCCTCGGCCCGATCTATGGAAACACAGCGCTAGAATACGGGCAGGCCTCGGCCCGATCTATGGAAACACAGCGCTAGAATACGGGCAGGCCTCGGCCCGATCTATGGAAACACAGCGCTAGAATACGGGCAGGCCTCGGCCCGATCTATGGAAACACAGCGCTAGAATACGGGGCAGGCCTCGGCCCGATCTATGGAAACACAAGCGATCTGTAAGCAGACCCAGTGTCTCACATTGTTATAATGCAATTTTTTTTTGTAGTGTTAAAGGGATCTTCCCATTTCGTCAAATTATTGATATGGTTTGTACGATGAAAAATTGTACAATATTCCAATATTCTCTCCTTGCAAATACCAATATATCTCTGCTTGCTGTCCTGCTATAGGAAGCTTCTGTGTTTACTTCCAGTGGACAGAAATCCGACCATGGTCACACAGGAGAACAGCCCGTTATATATCACACAGGTGCACAGCCCATTATATATATCACACAGGTGCACAGCCCATTATATATATCACACAGGTGCACAGCCCATTATATATATCACACAGGTGCACAGCCCATTATATATATCACACAGGTGCACAGCCCATTATATATATCACACAGGTGCACATCCCGTTATATATATCACACAGGTGCACATCCCGTTATATATATCACACAGGTGCACATCCCGTTATATATCACACAGGTGCACATCCCGTTATATCACACAGGTGCACAGCCCGTAATATATCACACAGGTGCACAGCCCGTTATATATCACACAGGTGCACAGCCCGTTATATATCACACAGGTGCACAGCCCGTTATATATCACACAGGTGCACAGCCCGTTATATATCACACAGGTGCACAGCCCGTTATATATATCACACAGGTGCACAGCCCGTTATATATCACACAGGTGCACATCCCGTTATATATCACACAGGTGCACATCCCGTTATATATCACACAGGTGCACATCCCGTTATATCACACAGGTGCACAGCCCGTTATATATCACACAGGTGCACAGCCCGTTATATATATCACACAGGTGCACAGCCCGTTATATATATCACACAGGTGCACAGCCCGTTATATATATCACACAGGTGCACAGCCCGTTATATATCACACAGGTGCACATCCCGTTATATATCACACAGGTGCGCAGCCCGTTATATCACACAGGTGCGCAGCCCGTTATATCACACAGGTGCACAGCCCATTATATATATCACACAGGTGCACAGCCCGTTATATATATCACACAGGTGCACAGCCCGTTATATATCACACAGGTGCACATCCTGTTATATATCACACAGGTGCACATCCCGTTATATCACACAGGTGCACATCCCGTTATATCACACAGGTGCACATCCCGTTATATCACACAGGTGCACATCCCGTTATATATCACACAGGTGCACAGCCCGTTATATATCACACAGGTGCACAGCCCGTTATATATCACACAGGTGCACAGCCCGTTATATATCACACAGGTGCACAGCCCGTTATATATCACACAGGTGCACGGCCCGTTATATATCACACAGGTGCGCGGCTCGTTATATATCACACAGGTGCGCGGCCCGTTATATCACACAGGTGCGCGGCCCGTTATATCACACAGGTGCGCGGCCCGTTATATCACACAGGTGCGCGGCCCGTTATATCACACAGGTGCGCAGCCCGTTATATCACACAGGTGCGCAGCCCGTCATATCACACAGGTGCTCAGCCCGTTATATCACACAGGTGCGCAGCCCGTTATATATCACACAGGTGCGCAGCCCGTCATATCACACAGGTGCTCAGCCCGTTATATCACACAGGTGCACAGCCCGTTATGTCCCTGGTAAAGTGATGTCACACAGGTGCACAGAGAGTAATCAGAGCCGTCTGTTATATACGAGCCGTGCACCTGTGTGACCATGGTCAGATTTCTGTCCACTGGAAGTGCATCTATAGAAAGACAGCAAGCAGAGATCTACAAAACTGTGAAGTATTTTGGAAAATTAACTTTTTTTAAAATTAACTTTTCATCATACAAACAATAACATTTAATAGCTGAAATGGGAACATCCCTTTAAGTTTCTGGAAATAAAGCTAAAATATTAAGAGTACACATGAGGATTATATATCTCCAGGTAATTATCCTTTACAAGAGGTCTGCACCCTCCTGCGACCTTAACTTTACCCAGAAACAAAGATAATAAAAGACATAATAAGTGAAATATTAACAGAACATGTGGCGGAAAATACATATCTAAATATAAATCTGCAGGGAGGGATCTTTGAGGAGGTCTGCGCCCTCCAGCTACCTTAACGTTATTCCCAGAAAACAAAATCTACAGAAAATTAAGCAAGAGTTCACACTGGCAATTAATTTTCTAAAGGAGGTTTATGTTACTTTCAGAAACGGTGATAAATAATTCTCCATAAATATTACACATGATGGATCATATTTTCTAATGAGGATTGCGCCCTCCTGCAACATTAACTTTACTCCCAGAATCTATGACCACCACAAGTAGTTATCTATGGTTACAATATGTAGATGACAGGACAGGAAGTCTCTGTGCGCTGTAAATACCTTCCCCTGGCAATCACTGCTTGTATATAGCAGGGCCCGTATTTTAGGACTCTGGACCTAGAACTTGTTATTCTTATAACTAAATTGATGCGCTTTTGTTGGGTACGAGGACACGGGGACATTTACCAAAATAACTTGTAGACTTGGAGGTTCCCTTTTAAGGGCCGAGGGACTCAGCGGAGAGAATGTGATCCTTATAATGGACGATGCAGGTTATTACGGACACTAATGCGGTGTCGGTGTATGATGCACCTTGTGTACAGTGCAGTATATAAGAAGTATGTGACCCCCCCCCCTCGTTACACGTGAGGGGCAGCTGTATCCAGACACAACAAATCCTGCATCTGTGTAATGTCCAGTCCTCGGGCACGTAGACACTGGAGCCGGGAGGAAACCAGAGCTCCTGGAGGAAATCCTACAATAATATGGTGACAGAGCAAGGTCCTGCCGGACTCACCAAGGGGGGAGCTGTAAGGGGGGCAGCTGTAATGGGGGTGGCTATAAGGGGGGTGGCTATAAGGGGGCAGCTGTAATGGGGGGTAGCTGTAATGGGGGCAGCTGTAATGGGGACAGCTGTAATGGGGTAGCTGTAATGGGGTAGCTGTAATGGGGGTAGCTGTAATGGGGGCAGCTGTAATGGGGGTAGCTGTAATGGGGGTAGATGTAATGGGGGGTAGATGTAATGGGGGCAGCTGTAATGGGGGCAGCTGTAATGGGGGGTAGCTGTAATGGGGGGTAGCTGTAATGGGGGGTAGCTGTAATGGGGGGTAGATGTAATGGGGTAGATGTAATGGGGTAGATGTAATGGGGTAGATGTAATGGGGGGTAGCTGTAATGGGGGGTAGCTGTAATGGGGGGTAGCTGTAATGGGGGGTAGCTGTAATGGGGGTAGCTGTAATGGGGGTAGCTGTAATGGGGGCAGCTGTAATGGGGGCAGCTGTAATGGGGGGTAGATGTAATGGGGGGTAGATGTAATGGGGGTAGCTGTAATGGGGGCAGCTGTAATGGGGGCAGCTGTAATGGGGGCAGCTGTAATGGGGGGTAGCTCTAATGGGGGTAGCTGTAATGGGGGTAGCTGTAATGGGGGTAGCTGTAATGGGGGTAGCTGTAATGGGGGTAGCTGTAATGGGGGTAGCTGTAAGGGGGGTAGCTGTAAGGGGAGTAGCTGTAAGGGGAGTAGCTGTAATGGGGGGTAGATGTAATGGGGGTAGATGTAATGGGGGCAGCTGTAATGGGGGGTAGCTGTAAGGGGAGTAGCTGTAAGGGGAGTAGCTGTAAGGGGGGTGGCTGTAAGGGGGGTAGCTGTAATGGGGGGTAGCTGTAATGGGGGGTAGCTGTAATGGGGGGTAGATGTAATGGGGGGTAGCTGTAATGGGGGTAGCTGTAATGGGGGTAGCTGTAAGGGGGGTAGCTGTAAGGGGAGTAGCTGTAAGGGGAGTAGCTGTAAGGGGGGTGGCTGTAAGGGGGGTGGCTGTAATGGGGGTAGCTGTAATGGGGGGTAGCTGTAATGGGGGTAGCTGTAATGGGGGGTAGCTGTAATGGGGGTAGCTGTAATGGGGGGTAGCTGTAATGGGGGTAGCTGTAAGGGGAGTAGCTGTAAGGGGAGTAGCTGTAAGAGGGGTGGCTGTAATGGGGGGTAGCTGTAAGAGGGGTGGCTGTAATGGGGGGTAGCTGTAATGGGGGTAGCTGTAATGGGGGGTAGCTGTAATGGGGGGTAGCTGTAATGGGGGTAGCTGTAAGGGGAGTAGCTGTAAGGGGAGTAGCTGTAAGAGGGGTGGCTGTAATGGGGGGTAGATGTAATGGGGGTAGATGTAATGGGGGTAGCTGTAAGGGGAGTAGCTGTAAGGGGAGTAGCTGTAAGAGGGGTGGCTGTAATGGGGGTGGCTGTAATGGGGGCGGCTGTAATGGGGGCAGCTGTAATGGGGTAGCTGTAATGGGGTAGCTGTAATGGGGGTAGCTGTAAGGGGAGTAGCTGTAAGGGGAGTAGCTGTAAGAGGGGTGGCTGTAATGGGGGTGGCTGTAATGGGGGTGGCTGTAATGGGGGTGGCTGTAATGGGGGTGGCTGTAATGGGGGGTAGCTGTAATGGGGGGTAGCTGTAATGGGGGTAGCTGTAATGGGGGTAGCTGTAAGGGGGGTGGCTGTAAGGGGGGCAGCTGTAATGGGGGTAACATCCCATCCCAACGTAAGGAGAGGTCTAGACTCCTGAATGAATCTCCGACCACCAGGACCATCGGGTTCCTCCACATTGTAGGTTATTTTACAGATCCAGAGATACATTATGATAATATAGTAAATGTATGTACAGTGAGAGCGGTCCCGGTGTCTGCTGGATACTGGAGCCGAAATACCCGCACCACAGAAGAAAGTAATTGTCAGGAAGGAAAGGGCGACGATCCCACAGCCCCTGCTCCCTCATAATCACAATGTGATCTGAGGCAGAAAGTCTGAAAGATTCCAGACCTGGTCCTGGCCCCAAGCCACGTCCACAACGTCACCTACGACCGTCATGGCTACCGTCTAAAAATTACTCATTTCCGATATCAGGTTACCAGAGAAAATCTACATGACAGGGGCCTCTATTATCAGAGAAGTGAAGGAGCAAACCTGGAAGGGTGTGGGCAACAGGAGCACCATTATACCATCTACAGCGGCAACAATGATGTGGAGCGACTAGATATCTAGGAGAGGTCTTCATCCAATCCAGAGGTCACAGTCCTGCTGCTACTAACATCATACACAAAGGTGTGATTACCACCAGGTGGGACCACGCAGTACCTCTGACAGTAGGTAGGTCAGTCCAATCATTATCCAATCCTGCTGAACCACCCCAAAAGGAAGGTGTTGGTTTTCATCAACGTTGATCCAAAACTATGGAGTCAGGTCAAAGCTGAAGCTGAAGCAGAAGAACAAGAAGGGCGGATCTTCATGATAGGTACAAGGTCCAGTATAAATAGCACCCCAGTAACCAAACACTGGATTCAGAGCAGAGAGTGGAGACCCCAGAGCAGATAATAATAGTACTGGAGACCACCGGAAACCTCCACAGCATAAAACTACTGAAATTGGAAACCGCCACTTCATAGATCACAAAGTGTTGCAGATCATACACATGTAATCACACACATGACCCGGACACGTTCTCAATGCCCGGGGGTTCTGGTGTGCGGTACTGATCACCACTATACATCACCCAGGACCAGCGATACGCGGCTACATGGAGAGGGTCCAGTCCGCAGAGGGTTACACTTACATATCAGGATAAATGGTCATTCCTGCGATCAGCGGGTGATAAGATGCAGGAATTAGTTATGGAGGACGAGCCGTCACGTCACTTTCCATCTCCCCAGATGCAGAGAGATTACACAATGATCTGCACAACGCGTGACCACCAACACAGCTGCTTACACACGTCTCCTGACCCGAGCACATCCACTATGTGCTATCCCAGCGGTGCTATCACTGAGAATACAGCCTATCCATCACTAGAGAGCAGTATCGCCATCACTGAGAATACAGCCTATCCATCACTAGAGAGCAGCGGTGCCATCACTGAGAATACAGCCCATCCCTCACTAGAGAGCAGCGGTGCCATCACTGAGAATACAGCCTATCCATCACTAGAGAGCAGCGGTGCCATCACTAAGAATACAGCCTATCCATCACTAGAGAGCAGCGGTGCCATCACTGAGAATACAGCCTATCCATCACTAGAGAGCAGCGGTGCCATCACTAAGAATACAGCCTATCCATCACTAGAGAGCAGCGGGGCCATCACTAAGAATACAGCCTATCCATCACTAGAGAGCAGCAGTGCCATCACTGAGAATACAGCCTATCCCTCACTAGAGAGCAGCGGTGACATCACTGAGAATACAGCCTATCCATCCCTAGAGAGCAGCGGTGCCATCACTGAGAATACAGCCTATCCATCACTAGAGAGCAGCGGTGCCATCACTGAGAATACAGCCTATCCATCACTAGAGAGCAGCGGTGCCATCACTAAGAATACAGCCTATCCATCACTAGAGAGCAGCGGTGCCATCACTGAGAATACAGCCGATCCATCACTAGAGAGCAGCGGTGCCATCACTGAGAATACAGCCTATCCATCACTAGAGAGCAGCGGTGCCATCACTGAGAATACAGCCTATCCATCACTAGAGAGCAGCGGTGCCATCACTGAGAATACAGCCGATCCATCACTAGAGAGCAGCGGTGCCATCACTGAGAATACAGCCTATCCATCACTACAGAGCAGCGGCGCCATCACTGAGAATACAGCCTATCCCTCACTAGAGAGCAGCGGTGCCATCACTGAGAATACAGCCGATCCATCACTAGAGAGCAGCGGTGCCATCACTGAGAATACAGCCTATCCATCACTAGAGAGCAGCGGTGCCATCACTGAGAATACAGCCTATCCATCACTAGAGAGCAGCGGCGCCATCACTGAGAATACAGCCTATCCATCACTAGAGAGCGGCGGCGCCATCACTGAGAATACAGCCTATCCATCACTGAGAATACAGCCTATCCATCACTAGAGAGCAGCGGTGCCATCACTGAGAATACAGCCTATCCATCACTAGAGAGCAGCGGTGCCATCACTGAGAATACAGCCTATCCATCACTAGAGAGCAGCGGCGCCATCACTGAGAATACAGCCTATCCCTCACTAGAGAGCAGCGGTGCCATCACTGAGAATACAGCCTATCCATCACTAGAGAGCAGCGGTGCCATCACTGAGAATACAGCCTATCCCTCACTAGAGAGCAGCGGTGCCATCACTGAGAATACAGCCTATCCATCACTAGAGAGCAGTGGCGCCATCACTGGGAATACAGCCTATCCCTCACTAGAGAGCAGCGGCGCCATCACTGAGAATACAGCCTATCCCTCACTAGAGAGCAGTGGCGCCATCACTGAGAATGCAGCCTATCCATCACTAGAGAGCAGCGGTGCCATCACTGAGAATACAGCCTATCCCTCACTAGAGAGCAGCGGCGCCATCACTGAGAATACAGCCTATCCATCACTAGAGAGCAGCGGCGCCATCACTGAGAATACAGCCTATCCATCACTAGAGAGCAGCGGCGCCATCACTGAGAATACAGCCTATCCATCACTAGAGAGCAGCGGCGCCATCACTGAGAATACAGCCTATCCATCACTAGAGAGCAGCGGCGCCATCACTGAGAATACAGCCTATCCATCACTAGAGAGCAGCGGCGCCATCACTGAGAATACAGCCTATCCCTCACTAGAGAGCAGCGGTGCCATCACTGAGAATACAGCCTATCCATCACTAGAGAGCAGCGGTGCCATCACTGAGAATACAGCCTATCCATCACTAGAGAGCAGCGGTGCCATCACTGAGAATACAGCCTATCCATCACTAGAGAGCGGCGGTGCCATCACTGAGAATACAGCCTATCCATCACTAGAGAGCGGCGGTGCCATCACTGAGACTACAGCCTATCCATCACTAGAGAGCGGCGGCGCCATCACTGAGACTACAGCCTATCCATCACTAGAGAGCAGCGGCCCCATCACTGAGAATACAGCCTATCCATCACTAGAGAGCAGCGGTGTCATCACTGAGAATACAACCTATCCATCACTAGAGAGCAGCGGTGCCATCACTGAGAATACAGCCTATCCATCACTAGAGAGCAGCGGTGTCATCACTGAGAATACAGCCTATCCATCACTAGAGAGCAGCGGTGTCATCACTGAGAATACAGCCTATCCATCACTAGAGAGCAGCGGTGTCATCACTGAGAATACAGTCTATCCATCACTAGAGAACAGCGGTGTCATCACTGAGAGTACAGTCTATCCATCACTAGAGAGCAGCGGTGTCATCACTGAGAGTACAGTCTATCCATCACTAGAGAGCAGCGGTGCCATCACTGAGAATACAGCCTATCCATCACTAGAGAGCAGCGGTGCCATCACTGAGAATACAGCCTATCCATCACTAGAGAGCAGCGGTGCCATCACTGAGAATACAGCCTATCCATCACTAGAGAGCAGCGGTGCCATCACTGAGAATACAGCCTATCCATCACTAGAGAGCAGCGGTGCCATCACTGGGAATACAGCCTATCCCTCACTAGAGAGCAGCGGCGCCATCACTGAGAATGCAGCCTATCCATCACTAGAGAGCAGCGGTGCCATCACTGAGAATACAGCCTATCCATCACTAGAGAGCAGCGGCGCCATCACTGAGAATACAGCCTATCCATCACTAGAGAGCAGCGGTGTCATCACTGAGAATACAACCTATCCATCACTAGAGAGCAGCGGTGCCATCACTGAGAATGCAGCCTATCCATCACTAGAGAGCAGCGGTGCCATCACTGAGAATACAGCCTATCCCTCACTAGAGAGCAGCGGCGCCATCACTGAGAATACAGCCTATCCATCACTAGAGAGCAGCGGCGCCATCACTGAGAATACAGCCTATCCATCACTAGAGAGCAGCGGCGCCATCACTGAGAATACAGCCTATCCATCACTAGAGAGCAGCGGCGCCATCACTGAGAATACAGCCTCTCCATCACTAGAGAGCAGCGGTGCCATCACTGAGAATACAGCCTATCCATCGCTAGAGAGCAGCGGTGCCATCACTGAGAATACAACCTATCCATCACTAGAGAGCAGCGGTGCCATCACTGAGAATACAGCCTATCCATCACTAGAGAGCAGCGGTGCCATCACTGAGAATACAGCCTATCCCTCACTAGAGAGCAGCGGTGCCATCACTGAGAATACAGCCTATCCATCACTAGAGAGCAGTGGTGCCATCACTGAGAATACAGCCGATCCATCACTAGAGAGCAGCGGTGCCATCACTGAGAATACAGCCTATCCATCACTAGAGAGCAGTGGTGCCATCACTGAGAATACAGCCTCTCCATCACTAGAGAGCAGCGGTGCCATCACTGAGAATACAACCTATCCATCACTAGAGAGCAGCGGTGCCATCACTGAGAATACCATTCTCCTAGTAATCATCATGATCTTGATCAGTATCTGTGTTTTGTTCTCCTGGTGGTCAGTGACCTGGATAACAATCGGTCTCTGACATCCTGGGTCTCCAGTCGTCCTGTATATCCGACCCGGTTTGGACAATGGACGCGTCTGATCACTTTTATGTCACATAACAATGGACCCTCAGAGGGGAAGTGATGGGGAGGAGGGGGGAAGCCTGGAGGGAGAATCCAACATGGGATCAAACAGATATGTAACAAGAGAAAACACAAAGGCTTCTGGGAACTAACGGCGCAACCATCCGCACCCCCTACCCCCCTCCCCCCTCCATCATCATCATGGAGACTGTCCATTCCAAAGGAAATGTTACAAATTAAAAATTGCTACATGACTAAGCCAAGTTTTTTAAATCAGAAGATGACGATTTTCTTAAAAAAATTTCCAACATGAGTCAAGACGTTTATCAGACACTTACGAAATTATTCACCCCGGTCGTAGATGTAACAGCGTCCCGAAATTTCCCGCGTGGGTTGACATATTGGACGCCCTCTTACCGAAATGTACAACAATAGTAACAATTCTCTATTTATTCATATTAAACTAAGTTTTTGAAAAACCATCAGAATTGGAAGGTTTTGGGAATTTTTTTTTTATACACATTCATCCTATAGGAAGCGTCTGTTCCTGGGTGAATATGGGGAGGAGATATTTTCCCAGAGTTCTCTATAAAGCCGGAGAAGAATTTTCCGACTCCTCGGACCAGGTGTGTGAGACAATGCCGCGTTGTATTATGTCTGCGCCGCGCGTTCCGAAAACAATGAAAACCCCTCGCGGTGCCCACATTCCCGGGACTCGGTCATCGCCAGACGTGGGAGGTAAAACACGAGACGAGAGAAGTCGTCTCTGCCTCTTATACAGGAAATCACAGAATCCATAGGACAGCGCCCCCGGTGGTCACATCAGCAGTGATAATTCCGGAATGTCAAGTCCATTAATTCACTAATTCCTGGTTCTCCGCTTCTACAGATGTCAGATTAAGGAGAGGCTCAGATCTATAGGAACTCGTCTCCAGCGCTTATGCAAATCACATGCAAATTGCAAGGAAAATCCTCATTACTCAAAATTTCCCTACCCCCGAGGGGATACACATAATGATCACTCACCGCAGAGAAAAGCCCAGAAGCCTCATAATGCACCTGTCACAGCACAAAGAGCAAGGAAATTACAGCAATTACCACTGATAACCAGCCTGTACTTCATGTGTGAGAGGTAGTCATAGCCCCGCCCCCTGCCTGTACTTCATGTGTGAGAGGTAGTCATAGCCCCGCCCCCTGCCTGTACATCCTGTGTGAGAGGTAGTCACAGCCCCGCCCCCTGCCTGTATATCCTGTGTGAGAGGTAGTCACAGCCCCGCCCCCTGCCTGTATATCCTGTGTGAGAGGTAGTCACAGCCCCGCCCCCTGCCTGTACATCATGTGTGAGAGGTAGTCATAGCCCCGCCCCCTGCCTGTACATCCTGTGTGAGAGGTAGTCACAGCCCCGCCCCCTGCCTGTACATCATGTGTGAGAGGTAGTCATAGCCCCGCCCCCTGCCTGTACATCCTGTGTGAGAGGTAGTCACAGCCCCGCCCCCTGCCTGTACATCCTGTGTGAGAGGTAGTCACAGCCCCGCCCCCTGCCTGTATATACTGTGTGAGAGATAGTCACAGCCCCGCCCCCTGCCTGTATATCCTGTATGAGAGGTAGTCACAGCCCCGCCCCCTGCCTGTATATCCTGTGTGAGAGGTAGTCACAGCCCCGCCCCCTGCCTGTATATCCTGTGTGAGAGGTAGTCACAGCCCCGCCCCCTGCCTGTATATCCTGTGTGAGAGGTAGTCACAGCCCCGCCCCCTGCCTGTATATCCTGTGTGAGAGGTAGTCACAGCCCCGCCCCCTGCCTGTATATCCTGTGTGAGAGGTAGTCACAGCCCCGCCCCCTGCCTGTACATCCTGTGTGAGAGGTAGTCACAGCCCCGCCCCCTGCCTGTACATCAGGTGTGAGAGGTAGTCACAGCCCTGCCCCCTGCCTGTATATCCTGTGTGAGAGGTAGTCACAGCCCCGCCCCCTGCCTGTATATCCTGTGTGAGAGGTAGTCACAGCCCCGCCCCCTGCCTGTACATCATGTGTGAGAGGTAGTCACAGCCCCGCCCCCTGCCTGTACATCATGTGTGAGAGGTAGTCACAGCCCCGCCCCCTGCCTGTACATCATGTGTGAGGGGTAGTCACAGCCCCGCCCCCTGCCTGTACATCATGTGTGAGAGGTAGTCACAGCCCCGCCCCCTGCCTGTATATCCTGTGTGAGAGGTAGTCACAGCCCCACCCCCTGCCTGTATATCCTGTGTGAGAGGTAGTCACAGCCCCGCCCCCTGCCTGTACATCCTGTGTGATGGTAGTCACAGCCCCGCCCCCTGCCTGTATATCCTGTGTGAGAGGTAGTCACAGCCCCGCCCCCTGCCTGTATATCCTGCGTGAGAGGTAGTCACAGCCCCGCCCCCTGCCTGTACATCCTGTGTGATGGTAGTTACAGCCCCGCCCCCTGCCTGTATATCCTGCATGAGAGGTAGTCACAGCCCCGCCCCCTGCCTGTACATGTAATACTTCCCTGTGGTGTGGAAATACTTGGACATGTTATTATAATCAGTGCAATTATATTGGTTCTGGCAAAGTGGAAAAACTGGTAAAACGGATTCTGTGACCCAACATATAATGAGTCTGTGACCCGGTATCATAGGAACTGGAACAATCCGATTCCACTTCCCCCTATATCTGGTGAATCTCCCCCTCCTGCCGGAGGAGGTCACAACCTTGTGGTGTATCAGAGATGTAACGATATGTAGCGGACGGGTCCTTGTGCTGCGCCTCACATGCCCCGTCCACGTTATCCGTGGCCTCGCCGGGCATTCCCCGCTTATCTCACACATAACTGGCATACCTGGACAGAGGACACAGAGCTGCACCGCATAGCAGGGATGGACTGATAGCAGGCCGTATCACACGTGATGGGATTAGATACACAGCTCAGCAGAACGTATCGCACAGGATGGGATTAGATACACAGCTCAGCAGGGAGTATCACACGTGATGGGATTAGATACACAGCTCAGCAGACAGTATCACACATGATGGGATAAGATACACAGCTCAGCAGTCAGTATCACACGTGATGGGATTAGATACACAGCTCAGCAGGGGGTATCACACAGGATAGGATTAGATACACAGCTCAGCAGTCAGTATCACACAGGATAGGATTAGATACACAGCTCAGCAGTCAGTATCACACATGATGGGATAAGATACACAGCTCAGCAGTCAGTATCACACGTGATGGGATTAGATACACAGCTCAGCAGGGGGTATCACACAGGATAGGATTAGATACACAGCTCAGCAGACAGTATCGCACAGGATAGGATTAGATACACAGCTCAGCAGACAGTATCGCACAGGATAGGATTAGATACACAGCTCAGCAGTATCACACAGGGTAGGATTAGATACACAGCTCAGCAGACAGTATCGCACAGGATAGGATTAGATACACAGCTCAGCAGACATGATTAGGGACATGATTAGATACACAGAAGGTGTATCACACAGTATGGGATTTGATATGGTCTGCTGTGTATCTGATCCTATCCTGTGTGATACTGTCTGCTGAGCTGTGTATCTAATCCTATCCTGTGTGATACTGTCTGCTGAGCTGTGTATCTAATCCTATCCTGTGTGATACTGTCTGCTGAGCTGTGTATCTAATCCTATCCTGTGTGATACTGTCTGCTGAGCTGTGTATCTAATCCCATCCTGTGTAATACTGTCTGCTGAGCTGTGTATCTGATCCTATCCTGTGTGATACTGTCTGCTGTGTATCTAATCCTATCCTGTGTGATACAGTCTGCTGAGCTGTGTATCTGATCCTATCCTGTGTGATACTGACTGCTGATCTGTGTATCTAATCCTATCCTGTGTGATACTGCTGAGCTGTGTATCTAATCCTCTCCTGTGTGATACTGTCTGCTGAGCTGTGTATCTAATCCTATCCTGTGTGATACTGCTGAGCTGTATATCTAATCCTATCCTGTGTGATACTGTCTGCTGAGCTGTGTATCTAATCCTATCCTGTGTGATACTGACTGCTGAGCTGTGTATCTAATCCAATCCTGTGTGATACTGTCAGATGAGCTGTGTATCTAATCCTATCCTTTGTGATACTCTGCCCAGCTGTGTATCTAAACCTATCCTGTGTATTACTGCCTGCTAAACTGTGTATCTAAGCATGTTATGTGTGATACTGTCTGCTGAGCTGTGTATCACTTTTGAAGGGATTAGATACAATCTAAGCAGACAGTATCACATATGAGAGGATGATTAGATGCAGCAGTATCACACAGGATTAGATACACCTCCTGGGTCACACATTGGGAATAATCTATTAGGCGTCACACTTGTGATTCACCCTGAGACATCAGTAATAATTATCCTGGTTAGTGTGTGGTAACATGTCGCCCCGCGTGTACACCCCTGTCTGCTCCGCGCCCCGGGCAGAGGGTCCGCTCACCCCCCCAGGCTTCGCCTTACTTGGCCCTGACTCACTTCCAGGAGTGTTTGCTGTATGGCAGGTTGTGTAATGTGAGGTACACGTCACCTCCACACACAATGGCCGCCATAGTGAGACCCCCAATACAGGTCCTGACTGCTCCCCGGCCTGTGAGACCCCCTATAAGATAGCAGTAATGGCCGCCATAGTGAGACCCCCAATGCAGGTCCTGACTGCTCCCCGGCCTGTGAGACCCCCTATAAGATAGCAGTAATGGCCGCCATAGTGAGACCCCCAATACAGGTCCTGACTGCTCCCCGGCCTGTGAGACCCCCTATAAGATAGCAGTAATGGCCGCCATAGTGAGACCCCCAATACAGGTCCTGACTGCTCCCCGGCCTGTGAGACCCCCTGTAAGTATCAGTAATGGCGGCTTCTGTCACGTATAGCGATTCTAAATTATCACATTTCCCTCAAGAAACATGGCGGCAGCGGTGACCCATCTCAGGAGTGACCACGTGTCCTGTGTGACAAGAGGGACCTGGAAATAGAAAAGTCGGGACCTGATTTTTTGGGGTCACATTTTTCTGAGAGAAGAAAATGTACAATATGTAAGATGAATGTGACACAACCGAATACAGCTACCCCCCCCCCTCTTCTTGAGTCCAGTGTCAGAAAAGGAGAAGTTCACCCAACAGCTTAAATGTTTAACCCCGTCCTCTCCACACTCCCTCAACCACAAACGATTTGGTTCACAGGAGGATCTGTAATAATCAGAAACCTAGAACGGCTTCTACCTAGAACATAGTGACACAGGCTGGAAAAACATTGTGATGGACACAGAAAACACTGTAACGCAGCGTGAAGTAACCCGGAACGCAGCATGGCAGGCCGTAGTAACCCGGAACGCAGCATGGCAGGCCGTAGTAACCCGGAACGCAGCATGGCAGGCCGTAGTAACCCGGAACGCAGCATGGCAGGCCGTAGTAACCCGGAACGCAGCATGGCAGGCCGTAGTAACCCGGAACGCAGCATGGCAGGCCGTAGTTACCCGGAACGCAGCATGGCAGGCCGTAGTAACCCGGAACGCAGCATGGCAGGCCGTAGTAACCCGGAACGCAGCATGGCAGGCCGTAGTAACCCGGAACGCAGCATGGCAGGCCGTAGTAACCCGGGACGCAGCATGGCAGGCCGTAGTAACCCGGGACGCAGCATGGCAGGCCGTAGTAACCCGGAACGCAGCATGGCAGGACGTAGTAACCCGGAACGCAGCATGGCAGGCCGTAGTAACCCGGAACGCAGCATGGCAGGCCGTAGTTACCCGGAACGCAGCATGGCAGGCCGTAGTAACCCGGAACGCAGCATGGCAGGCCGTAGTAACCCGGAACGCAGCATGGCAGGCCGTAGTAACCCGGGACGCAGCATGGCAGGCCGTAGTAACCCGGAACGCAGCATGGCAGGCCGTAGTAACCCGGAACGCAGCATGGCAGGCCGTAGTAACCCGGAACGCAGCATGGCAGGCCGTAGTAACCCGGAACGCAGCATGGCAGGCCGTAGTAACCCGGGACACAGCATCGCAAGCCGTAGTAACCCGGGACACAGCATCGCAAGCCGTAGTAACCCGGGACACAGCATCGCAAGCCGTAGTAACCCGGGACACAGCATCGCAAGCCGTAGTAACCCGGAACGCAGCATGGCAGGCCGTAGTAACCCGGAACACAGCATCGCAGGCCGTAGTAACCGGGAACACAGCATCGCAGGCCGTAGTAACCCGGAACACAGCATGGCAGGCCGTAGTAACCGGGAACACAGCATGGCAGGCCGTAGTAACCCGGAACACAGCATGGCAGGCCGTAGTAACCCGGAACGCAGCATGGCAGGCCGTAGTAACCCGGGACACAGCATCGCAAGCCGTAGTAACCCGGAACACAGCATCGCAGGCCGTAGTAACCGGGAACACAGCATCGCAGGCCGTAGTAACCCGGAACACAGCATGGCAGGCCGTAGTAACCCGGAACGCAGCATGGCAGGCCGTAGTAACCCGGAACGCAGCATGGCAGGCCGTAGTAACCCGGAACACAGCATGGCAGGCCGTAGTAACCCGGAGCACAGCATGGCAGGCCGTAGTAACCCGGAACGCAGCATGGCAGGCCGTAGTAACCCGGAACGCAGCATGGCAGGCCGTAGTAACCCGGAACGCAGCATGGCAGGCCGTAGTAACCCGGAACGCAGCATGGCAGGCCGTAGTAACCCGGAACGCAGCATGGCAGGCCGTAGTAACCCGGAACGCAGCATGGCAGGCCGTAGTAACCCGGGACACAGCATCGCAAGCCGTAGTAACCCGGAACGCAGCATGGCAGGCCGTAGTAACCCGGAACACAGCATCGCAGGCCGTAGTAACCGGGAACACAGCATCGCAGGCCGTAGTAACCCGGAACACAGCATGGCAGGCCGTAGTAACCGGGAACACAGCATCGCAGGCCGTAGTAACCCGGAACACAGCATGGCAGGCCGTAGTAACCCGGAACGCAGCATGGCAGGCCGTAGTAACCCGGGACACAGCATCGCAAGCCGTAGTAACCCGGAACACAGCATCGCAGGCCGTAGTAACCGGGAACACAGCATCGCAGGCCGTAGTAACCCGGAACACAGCATGGCAGGCCGTAGTAACCCGGAACGCAGCATGGCAGGCCGTAGTAACCCGGAACGCAGCATGGCAGGCCGTAGTAACCCGGAACACAGCATGGCAGGCCGTAGTAACCCGGAGCACAGCATGGCAGGCCGTAGTAACCCGGAACACAGCGCTGTAGACTGGAGTTATTTGAAACACAGAAACGGAGGCTGTTGTAACCTGTAACTTTATAACACAGGCTGTAAGGACCTAGAACTGTCTTGCAGAATGTAATAACTCATAAAGTAGCAACGCAGGTTGTAATAAATGGTAAATCAGTAATGCAAGTAACCCAGACTGTAATACTCTGTCACACTGTGTACTAGGATATTATAATGTGTTCTGGGGTATTACAGTCTGTAACACAGATTATAATGTCCTAGTACCCAGTATGACAGACTGTAATACCCCGGAACACATTAGAATATCCTAGTGCCCAGTATGAAAGACTGTAATACCCCGGAACACATTAGAATATCCTAGTGCCCAGTATGAAAGACTGTGAGAACCTGGCACAAGGGATGTAGTAACCTAGATCCCATGTTGCATTGTTATCTCCAGTCCAGCTGCTTATCTCGGAGCACAGATGTGAGCGAGCGCCGTCATAACACAACCACAAACATCACTACACAAAACTCCAGCAACTTCCCCATCAACACAACTGTCCATGACCCGATCTTAAAGCAAACGTGTACATAATCCGGTATTACAGAACAACAGTTGGGTCCGTGACACATGGTAGAAGGCACCGCATACTGAAGCCGTACCACTCGTCTGACAACCGTCACATCTAACCTGACAACCCAACTACTATAACCTCCCCTGACAACCCAGCAGATAATCATCTGACCAATCTTATTGACCGCCTTACTAATAAGACTATTAATCACAAAAGTGACAATAACTATCCATCAACAATAATAAAGCTGACACAAAACTATCCATCACCTCATCTGACAACCAAACTGACCATCACCAAAAGCTCACAGCCCATGTGACCGTCACCCATCCTGATAACCCAGGCGTCCACCACGTTTCTCAGCCACGTCACCTCCGGCCTCTGACCCAGCCACATATCCATTACACCTTACGTTCTACACCGAGTTACAGCCCCCTCATGTAGTGCCCTCAGCCACGAGGCCAATCTGTAGTCACTGACTGATGAGACACCCAGATGTCCGGTCCCTCTAATCAGGAGCATCTACAATACCCTCTGCCTCAAAAACCTTCATAAAAACATTTGGACACAAAAAAAACTTTTCTCCTAATTCTCTATAGACATTTATTGAAGGCCCCCGGATTGGCGCAGCAGCTCCTCCTACGTCTACCCATCACTCCCGACAAGGTCTACAATAGCGTTTAACCCTGTGACCAGCACCAGACCCCCTGCCGGGTGATGTGACAACAAAAGAGCAGCATCCACAGCCCAAAATAATAAAGTATCTGCCCCCTTGTCTTGATGTTAGTCATTTCCCGCACATGGTGGTCAGGAAATCACAGACCTTTGGGGGATTTTGCTGGTAGCAGCGGCCACATGGCCTGGGGGTGGTAAAGTGTCCTCTGCAGCGATGCCAAACCCCAAAGGATCGTATACACGCAACACAAAGGGGGTCCGGCTGTCACCTTCCAGAAGAGACCCCAACCTCTGCTCGAATTCCTTTATGTGGCACAGCTGGTGGCTTCACCCTCCGGAGGGCGTTATACCTATTGGGCAACGATGCGTTGTCTACCCCCCTCTGGCAGCGAAACGCGTAATGACAGATGGTAATTGTGACCTACGGAACAATGGAAGCACGAGACGGAATCCCCTCTAACGAAAGCCCACCTCCGTTATATAGATATATTATACATCCCACCGTTCCCCATACGCCAAGTGCATCCCCAGCACCGGCAGCACCCGCAGGGGTGACACCCCAGGAGACAATGGGAACCAGAGCACTGACCTTCAAGGCTACCTCCTTAGACCGGTCTGTACGCGCTCTTGAGAACGGCTCTATCCGAGACATATCCTCGTAAAGCTGCTTTTCGGATCGGGCGGCTCCTCTCTTTGCCCCCCTCCAGTTTTTCTCCAATCTACGAGTTTCACTACCTCTTGCCCAGAGAGAGACAGAAGCTCACACGCTGCCAGTGTGCTCCGAGTCACAGGAAGTCACAGCCTCCGCTCTTACAATTCAAAACCAAACCCCTCCACCCCCAGCTCCCAAACCCAGTCCTTCCCATCCCACTACAGCAAGCAGAGGAGGGGTGTGGGGTGGAGGAGGAAGGGGGGTGGCACACACAGTGCAGCTGTTGTAGACTATTATTCCTCCATTAACCCTCTAGAGATGACAAAGTGGTCGCACACAAACGCCTTTCTTGTACCCAGAAAAACCCAATTCTTACCTCCGGCAAAAACCTCCAGCCCTACAACGAGCTGCGGTCTGAAAAGAATTTTTCAGAAACTTTGTAACTTTTTTTTTTCCTCTCGTTTAACCGTTAATTCTGAATGAATAGCGGCACAGTGAGTGGAGCACCGCCCAGAGATGTAACAGAATATGACGGAGGCTTACATGGAAAAATAAGGAATAGACTAAAATATACAAAGAAAATATATAGATATTTTAATGCAAACTTGGGAATTTTTTTGCCACATTAGAATGTCATCATCTTCATACAAACAAAATGTGCGATTGTGAACATCAAATGTGCAATTCACACAAAAAGGGAAATACTACAGGACAAAAAAAAATAAAATAGATAAAAAAATTTATATATATATATAACCCGGCGACAAGTGCAGTACTCCAGACTGGTGCTCATCCATATATACACACATATATATAACTATCCCTCAGGTAGGGCCCCTATTCCCATTGTTTCACCTGACAAGGTTCTTATTCTGTTACTTTGTAGCACATGACCTGTATAGAATATGATGGCAACTACAGAAACCATTTATTACCATTACTACTACGCTTTTACACAGGGCCGGATTATAGGCGGGGCTCCCGGGGCTAGAGCCCCGGGGCCCCCACCATCTTGCCCCCCCAGGGGGCCCGCACCAGATCACCCCCCCTGGGCCATGGCTCCTCTGCCGCCACCTCCCAGAGCTGTCCGCCCGACCACGACACAGGTGACCGCCTCCCCGCACAGGTTCCCACCTCCCTGCCCGCCCAACTCGCTGCATGGTTACGCCTCCCCGCCCGCTCGTAACCCCGCTCGCGCTCGTCCTCCCCAGCCCGCACAAGCGGCCGCCCTCCGCAACCCCCCCTCCCCCGCCTGAACAAGCGGTCGCCCTCCGCTCCCCAACCCCCCCAGAAATGTGGCCGTCCTCCGCTCCCCAACCCCCCCAGAAATGCGGCTGTCCTCCGCTCCCCCCCCCCCACCAGCGGAACAAGCGCCCTTCCTCCACTCCAAACCCCCCACCCGCGCCCGAACAAGCGCCCGTCCTCCGCTCCTCGCACCCCCCCCCCTCCAGCGGCGGATCAAGCGGCCTTCCTCCGCTCGCATCCACCACATCGCCCCCCCCCCCCCCCGCTGTAAGAAGCGTTCATCCTCCGCTCCTCCTCCCCCCCGGCGGAACAAGAAGCAGCGGTCGCCCTCCGCTCTCCCTACAACCCCCCCCCCCGGCAGAACAAGCAGCTGCCGTCCATCCTCCCCCCGGCGGAACAAGCAGCAGCGACCGTCCTCCGCTCTCCCCCCCCCTTCCCCCGGCAGAACAAGCAGCTGCCGTCCTCCGCTCCCCCCCCCCCCCCCCCCGCGGAACAAGCGGCTGACCTCCGCTCCTACTACCCGGCCGAACATCCAAACCAGCAACCGACCGACCCCCCCACGCCGAAGACCCGCCTGACCCGACAGCCAGTCATCCTAAAAGGGTAAGTATACACTACATATGTATTTATCTGTGTTTATATATGATGTATATACTGTGTATATGTGTATAAATGCATCTACTGTGTGTATATATGCATCTACTGTCTATATATGTATATACTATGTATATGTGTATATATGCATCTACTGTGTATATGTGTATATGTGTATATATGTATATACTGTGTATATGTGTATATGCATCTACTGTCTATGTTTGTATATACTGTGTATATGTGTATATATGCATCTACTGTGTATATGTGTATATACTGTGTATATGTGTATACATGCATCTACTGTCTATATATGTATATACTGTGTATATATGCATCTACTGTATATATGTATATACTGTTTTTATACACGCATATATTTGTATAAGCATATATATGTGCAGATTTAAAAATATATATATATATATGATGTATGTTTACATGCTGTGTATGTGGTATGTATGTATATGCTCCGTATACTGAATGTGTGTGTATTTCCCGTATGTCTGTGAAAATGCTGTATATACTGAATGTGTGTGTATTTGCTGTATGTGTGTATATTGGGGGCGAGGCAGCTGTATGTAGGTGTGTTACTGGAGAGGCATGTGTATGTAGCTGTGTTACTGGGGGCCAGGCGGCTGTATGTAGCTGTGTTACTGGGGGCCAGGCGGCTGTATGTAGCTGTGTTACTGGGGATGAGGCGGCTGTATGTAGGTGTGTTACTGGAGAGGCATGTGTATGTAGCTGTGTTACTGGGGATGAGACGGCTGTATGTAGCTGTGTTACTGGGGGCGAGGCGGCTGTATGTAACTGTGTTACTAGGGATGAGGCGTCTGTATGTAGTTGCGTTACTGGGGGGAAGTGAGGCGGTATGTAGCTGTGTTACTGGGGGCGAGGTAGCTGTATGTAGCTGTGTTACTGGGGGCGAGGTAGCTGTATGTAGCTGTGTTACTGGGGATGAGACGGCTGTATGTAGCTGTGTTACTGGGGATGAGGCGGCTGTATGTAGCTGTGTTACTGGGGTTGAGGCGGCTGTATGTAGCTGTGTTACTGGGGGTGAGGCGGCTGTATGTAGCTGTGTTACTGGGGGTGAGGCGGCTGTATGTAGCTGTGTTACTGGGGATGAGGCGGCTGTATGTAGCTGTGTTACTGGGGATGAGGCGGCTGTATGTAGCTGTGTTACTGGAGAGGCATGTGTATGTAGCTGTGTTACTGGGGGGTGAGGCGGCTGTATGTAGCTGTGTTACTGGAGAGGCATGTGTATGTAGCGGTGTTACTGGGGATGAGGTGGCTGTATGTAGCTGTGTTACTGGGGATGAGGCGGCTGTATGTAGCTGTGTTACTGGGGGTGAGGTGGCTGTATGTAGCTGTGTTACTGGAGATGAGGCGGCTGTATGTAGCTGTAATACTGGGGGTGAGGCGGCTGTATGTAGCTGTGTTACTGGGGGTGAGGGGGCCGTATGTAGCTGTGTTACTGGGGGGCGAGGCGGCTGTATGTAGCTGTGTTACTGTGAGCGAGGCGGCTGTATGTAGCTGTGTTACTGGTGAGGCGGCTGTAATGTAGCTGTGTTACTGGGGGCGAGGCGGCTGTATATAGCTGTGTTACTGGTGAGGCGGCTGTAATGTAGCTGTGTTACTGGGGGCGAGGCGGCTGTATGTAGATGTGTTACTGGGGATGAGGCGGCTGTATGTAGCTGTGTTACTGGTGATGCGGCTGTATGTAGCTGTGTTACTGGGGGCGAGGCGGCTGTATGTAGCTGTGTTACTGGGGGCGAGGCGGCTGTATGAAGCTGTGTTACTAGGGGTGAGGCGGCTGTATGTAGGTGTGTTACTGGGGGCGAGGTGGCTGTATGTAGGTGTGTTACTGGGGGCGAGGTGGCTGTATGTAGCTGTGTTACTGGGGGTGAGGCGGCTGTATGTAGCTGTGTTACTGGGGGTGATGCGGCTGTATGTAGCTGTGTTACTGGGGATGAGGCGGCTGTATGTAGCTGTGTTACTGGGGGTGATGCGGCTGTATGTAGCTGTGTTACTGGGGGTGATGCGGCTGTATGTAGCTGTATTCCTGGGGATAAGGCGGCTGTATGTAGCTGTGTTACTGGGGGTGAGGTGGCTGTATGTAGCTGTGTTACTGGAGATGAGGCGGCTGTATGTAGCTGTAATACTGGGGGTGAGGCGGCTGTATGTAGCTGTGTTACTGGGGGTGAGGGGGCCGTATGTAGCTGTGTTACTGGGGGGCGAGGCGGCTGTATGTAGCTGTGTTACTGTGAGCGAGGCGGCTGTATGTAGCTGTGTTACTGGTGAGGCGGCTGTAATGTAGCTGTGTTACTGGGGGCGAGGCGGCTGTATGTAGCTGTGTTACTGGTGAGGCGGCTGTAATGTAGCTGTGTTACTGGGGGCGAGGCGGCTGTATGTAGATGTGTTACTGGGGATGAGGCGGCTGTATGTAGCTGTGTTACTGGTGATGCGGCTGTATGTAGCTGTGTTACTGGGGGCGAGGCGGCTGTATGTAGCTGTGTTACTGGGGGCGAGGCGGCTGTATGAAGCTGTGTTACTAGGGGTGAGGCGGCCGTATGTAGGTGTGTTACTGGGGGCGAGGTGGCTGTATGTAGGTGTGTTACTGGGGGCGAGGTGGCTGTATGTAGCTGTGTTACTGGGGGCGAGGCGGCTGTATGTAGCTGTGTTACTGGGGGTGATGCGGCTGTATGTAGCTGTGTTACTGGGGATGAGGCGGCTGTATGTAGCTGTGTTACTGGGGGTGATGCGGCTGTATGTAGCTGTGTTACTGGGGGTGATGCGGCTGTATGTAGCTGTGTTACTGGGGGTGATGCGGCTGTATGTAGCTGTGTTACTGGGGGTGATGCGGCTGTATGTAGCTGTGTTACTGGGGGTGATGCCGCTGTATGTAGCTGTGTTACTGGGGGTGATGCGGCTGTATGTAGCTGTGTTACTGGGGGTGATGCCGCTGTATGTAGCTGTGTTACTGGGGGTGATGCCGCTGTATGTAGCTGTGTTACTGGGGGCGAGGTGGCTGTATGTAGCTGTGTTACTGGGGGCGAGGCGGCTGTATGTAGCTGTGTTACTGGGGGCGAGGCGGCTGTATGTAGCTGTGTTACTGGGGGTGATGCGGCTGTATGTAGCTGTGTTACTGGGGGTGATGCGGCTGTATGTAGCTGTGTTACTGGGGGTGATGCGGCTGTATGTAGCTGTGTTACTGGGGGTGATGCGGCTGTATGTAGCTGTGTTACTGGGGGTGATGCGGCTGTATGTAGCTGTGTTACTCGGGGTGAGGCGGCTGTATGTAGCTGTGTTACTGGGGGCGTTGCGTCTGTATGTAGCTGTGTTACTGGGGGTGAGGCGGCTGTATGTAGCTGTGTTACTGGGGGTGAGGCGGCTGTATGTAGATGTGTTACTACGGATGAAGTGGCTGTATGTAGCTGTGTTACTACGGATGAGGCGGCTGTATGTAGCTGTGTTAATATGGATGAGACGGCTGTATGTAGCTGTGTTACTGGGGGTGAGGCGGCTGTATGTAGCTGTGTTAATATGGATGAGACGGCTGTATGTAGCTGTGTTACTGGGGGTGAGGCGGCTGTATGTAGCTGTGTTACTGGCGAGGCGGCTGTATGTAGCTGTGTTACTGGGGGTGAGGCGGCTGTATGTAGCTGAGTGACTGGGGGTGAGGCGGCTGTATGTAGCTGTGTTACTGGGGGCGAGGCGGCTGTATGTAGCTGTGCTACTGGGGGTGAGGCGGCTGTATGTAGCTGTGTTACTGGGGATGAGGCAGCTGTATGTAGCGGTGTTACTGCGTGGATAGTGTGCAGGAAGACGTGTATGCACGCTGCACACAGTGGGGGCCTCCACCAGATTTTGCGCCCAGGGGCCCCCACCAACCTTAATCCGGCCCTGCTTTTACATATTCATGAGCGCGCATAAATGTATAAGATAAGAAATAAAAACAAAAAAGGAATGAAAACGGTTAATTGAAACAACATAACTGATGGTGAAATCCTCCATGTTCACACACCGGAAATATTGTATCATCTCCTGATTAGGAGGAAGGCCCTTATTGGACAGGTTGTCACAGCCCTGCCCCAAGATTTCTATCTGTATCAATGTCAGCGTGTCCCTGTCCTGTCCCCCAAGTGTCAGCGTGTCCCTGTCCTGTCCCCCCAAGTGTCAGCGTGTCCCTGTCCTGTCCCCCCAAGTGTCAGCGTGTCCCTGTCCTGTCCCCCCAAGTGTCAGCGTGTCCCTGTCCTGTCCCCCCAAGTGTCAGCGTGTCCCTGTCCTGTCCCCCCAAGTGTCAGCGTGTCCCTGTCCTGTCCCCCAAGTGTCAGCGTGTCCCTGTCCTGTCCCCCAAGTGTCAGCGTGTCCCTGTCCTGTCCCCCCAAGTGTCAGCGTGTCCCTGTCCTGTCCCCCCAAGTGTCAGCGTGTCCATGTCCTGTCCCCCCAAGTGTCAGCGTGTCCCTGTCCTGTACCCCCAAGTGTCAGCGTGTCCCTGTCCTGGCCCCCAAGTGTCAGCGTGTCCCTGTCTTGTCCCCCAAGTGTCAGCGTGTCCCTGTCCTGTCCCCTAAGTGTCAGCGTGTCCCTGTCCTGTCCCCCCAAGTGTCAGCGTGTCCCTGTCCTGTCCCCCTGATGACACTGCACCTCGTCGCTCTCCAGGGCCAGTGAGGACGGATGTGACCGGTGTAGTTATTCCCCTTGGATAATCTTGGAAGGTGTACAATATACGGAGTGGTTACTATGGTAACGCCGCCATGACCACCCACTGGAAACCTGTTGTCAGTCCCCACAATCTGTGTCTATTACTATACGCTATATACTGCTCTGTATCACCTCACCCAACGTCTCCCATCGCTCTGACAGCCACGACAAAAGCTAGAAGTGCCCGAGGTCTGTGACACAGCGCAGGACATGCTGGTACCTGTAGTACTCCATGTTTACCCCACATGGTATAAACTGACAGATAACCTGCCGCTCCACCGGATCTCTGGAGAATTCCTCCTCAGTCCAGGACACGGATGTCACCGGAACCACCACCGGACCCAACCAGAACCGCCACATCCAATATCATACCCGAGCCTGACCGACCATAGCCTGGAGTGTGTGCAGCAGCTGTATCTAATCCTCTCCTGTGTGATACTGACTGCTGAGCTGTGTATCTAATCCTATCCTGTGTGATACTGTCTGCTGAGCTGTGTATCTAATCCTATCCTGTGTGATACTGCGTGCTGAGCTGTGTATCTAATCCTATCCTGTGTGATACTGCTGCGCTGTGTATCTAATCCTATCCTGTGTGATACTGCGTGCTGAGCTGTGTATCTAATCCTATCCTGTGTGATAGTGCTGAGCTGTGTATCTAATCCTATCCTGTGTGATACTGCGTGCTGAGCAGTGTATCTGATCCTATAACACGTGATACAGTCCTCCCTGCTGGCGGCTTAGTACATGGTGAGCGCGGTGTCCCCGTCCTCCATGATTATCTTGCTCTTGGAGTATAATCTGCGGGTGACAGACGCGCTCGCGCTTATGACAATTTTTACTTCAGACACAATAAGAGCCAAGAAATTTCCTGGAAATCCCTGGCTGCGGCCTGCGGAGCGGCTCCTGGGAGGTGGCAGGCGGATGTATCGCAGTGACATGTGCGGCCACTTATATAAACACCCAGGAAAACCTGCGCGGTCAGCACCGGGAGACGAGGCGCAACTAACCGGGAGAGACGGCGACCACAAAGGGCAAGTACTGCGACCCCCACAAAGGGGCGAGGACTGCGACCCCCACGCCGAATCCCCACAAAGGGGCGAAGACTGCCACCCCCACACCTAATCACCACAAAGGGGCGAGGACTGCGACCCCCACACCTAATCACCACAAAGGGGCGAGGACTGCGACCCCCACACCTAATCACCACAAAGGGGCGAGGACTGCGACCCCCACACCTAATCACCACAAAGGGGCGAGCACTGCGACCCCCACACCTAATCCCCACAAAGGGGCGAGCACTGCGACCCCCACACCTAATCACCACAAAGGGGCGAGGACTGCGACCCCCACACCTAATCACCACAAAGGGGCGAGGACTGCGACCCCCACACCTAATCACCACAAAGGGGCGAGCAGTGCGACCCCCACACCTAATCACCACAAAGGGGCGAGCAGTGCGACCCCCACACCTAATCCCCACAAAGGGGCGAGCACTGCGACCCCCACACCTAATCACCACAAAGGGGCGAGGACTGCCACCCCCACACCTAATCACCACAAAGGGGCGAGCACTGCGACCCCCACACCTAATCACCACAAAGGGGCGAGCACTGCGACCCCCACACCTAATCACCACAAAGGGGCGAGCACTGCGACCCCCCACACCTAATCACCACAAAGGGGCGAGGACTGCCACCCCCACACCTAATCACCACAAAGGGGCGAGGACTGCGACCCCCCACACCTAATCACCACAAAGGGGCGAGGACTGCGACCCCCACACCTAATCACCACAAAGGGGCGAGGACTGCGACCCCCCACACCTAATCACCATAAAGGGGCGAGCACTGCGACCCCCACACCTAATACCCACAAAGGGGCGAGCACTGCGACCCCCACACCTAATCACCACAAAGGGGCGAGGACTGCCACCCCCACACCTAATCACCACAAAGGGGCGAGGACTGCGACCCCCACACCTAATCCCCACAAAGGGGCGAGCACTGCGACCCACACACCTAATCACCACAAAGGGGCGAGCACTGCCACCCCCACACCTAATCACCACAAAGGGGCGAGGACTGCGACCCCCACACCTAATCACCACAAAGGGGCGAGCACTGCCACCCCCACACCTAATCACCACAAAGGGGCGAGGACTGCGACCCCCCACACCTAATCACCACAAAGGGGCGAGCAGTGCGACCCCCACACCTAATCACTACAAAGGGGCGAGCACTGCGACCCCCCACACCTAATCACCACAAAGGGTCGAGGACTGTGACCCCCACACCTAATCACCACAAAGGGGCGAGGACTGCGACCCCCACAAAGGGGAGAGGACTGCGACCCCCACACCTAATCACCACAAAGGGGAGAGGACTGCGACCCCCACACCTAATCACCACAAAGGGGAGAGGACTGCGACCCCCACACCTAATCACCACAAAGGGGCGAGCACTGCGACCCCCACACCTAATCACCACAAAGGGGCGAGGACTGCGACCCCCACACCTAATCACCACAAAGGGGCGAGCACTGCGACCCCCCACACCTAATCACCACAAAGGGGCGAGGACTGCGACCCCCACACCTAATCACCACAAAGGGGCGAGGACTGCGACCCCCACACCTAATCGCCACAAAGGGGCGAGGACTGCGACCCCGACACCTAATCACCACAAAGGGGCGAGCACTGCGACCCCCACACCTAATCACCACAAAGGGGCGAGCACTGCGGCTGCGACACCAGGCCATCATGGAGGCATCTGAGGTAACGTCAGGGCGTCTCCAGTCATCACCTTGTTTACAGCCATCAGAAAGTTCAGGCTCTGTTTACATGTAGACAGGAAAGATGGCCGCCGGCACGTGTCACTGCCGCTCCTGGCACAGAATGACTTACAGGGTTATCAATGAGAAGTGGGATCAGGAAGGGTTAAAAGGAAGGGGTGTAATGGGTGATACGTACTATAAGGGGCTTCTGTGGGAACTGGGGCCCTGGCTGTCATCAGCCATATTCTTATCAGCCACAGTGTTTGTGTAGCTGGAGACTTGATAGACAGGTCAGCGAGAGGTTAAAGGGGCACCCGGGGGAGACAGTGGGACCCTGGAGAAACACGGAGAGCAGCCATCATCAGAGAGGAGAAGTGTAAAGACCGGTCTTCAGAGACACCAGAGGTCGCCTGGAACAGAGGACCTCAATGGCCGTCCTCCAACAGAGGTCCCCCCACCAAAGAGAAGATGGGGCACCAGAGGCCCCCCCCCCCAAAAGAAGACGGGGTGCCAGCGACCACCCCCATCCCCAAGAGAAGACGAGGCGCCAAAGACCACCCCCATCCCCAAGAGAAAACGAGGCGCCAAAGACCACCCCCCTCCCCAAGAGAAGACGGGGCACCAGAGACCGTCCCCCTCCCCAAGAGAAGACGGGGCACCAAAGACCACCCCCCTCCCCAAGAGAAGACGGGGCACCAGAGACCGTCCCCCTCCCCAAGAGAAGACGGGGCACCAGAGACCGCCCTCCCCCCCAAGAGAAGAAGGGGCACCAGAGACCGCCCTCCCCCCCAAGAGAAGACGGGGCACCAGAGACCGCCCTCCTCCCCAAGAGAAGACGGGGCACCAGAGACCGCCCTCCTCCCCAAGAGAAGACGGGGCACCAGAGACCGCCCTCCTCCCCAAGAGAAGACGGGGCACCAGAGACCGCCCTCCTCCCCAAGAGAAGACGGGGCACCAGAGACCGCCCTCCTCCCCAAGAGAAGACGGGGCACCAGAGACCGCCCTCCTCCCCAAGAGAAGACGGGGCACCAGAGACCGCCCTCCTCCCCAAGAGAAGACGGGGCACCAGAGACCGCCCTCCTCCCCAAGAGAAGACGGGGCACCAGAGACCGCCCTCCTCCCCAAGAGAAGACGGGGCACCAGAGACCGCCCCCCTCTCCAAGAGAAGACGGGGCACCAGAGACCGCCCTCCTCCCCAAGAGAAGACGGGGCACCAGAGACCGCCCTCCTCCCCAAGAGAAGACGGGGCACCAGAGACCGCCCTCCTCCCCAAGAGAAGATGGGGCACCAGAGACCGCCCTCCTCCCCAAGAGAAGATGGGGCACCAGAGACCGCCCTCCTCCCCAAGAGAAGATGGGGCACCAGAGACCGCCCTCCTCCCCAAGAGAAGATGGGGCACCAGAGACCGCCCTCCTCCCCAAGAGAAGATGGGGCACCAGAGACCGCCCTCCTCCCTAAGAGAAGACGGGGCACCAGAGACCGCCCCCCTCTCCAAGAGAAGACGGGGCACCAGAGACCGCCCTCCTCCCCAAGAGAAGATGGGGCACCAGAGACCGCCCTCCTCCCCAAGAGAAGATGGGGCACCAGAGACCGCCCTCCTCCCCAAGAGAAGACGGGGCACCAGAGGGCACCTTTCCGACATAAGACATGGCACCAGCGGGTGCCAAACTAACAGAAGACAGGGCACCAAGGACGGCTTCCAGCACAGGATAGACATGAGACCAGACCACAGTCTAGCCTCCATCAGAGACCAAGAAACATGAGGCCAGCCTCCATCAGAGACCAAGAAACATGAGGCCAGCCTCCATCAGAGACCAAGAAACATGAGGCCAGCCTCCATCAGAGACCAAGAAACATGAGGCCAGCCTCCATCAGAGACCAAGAAACATGAGGCCACCCTCCATCAGAGACCAAGAAACATGAGGCCAGCCTCCATCAGAGAGCAGGGAACATGAGGCCAGCCTCCATCAGATTGGACATAATGTGAGAGACCATGCTGACTATTCAGGACACAAAAATCAGAAGACAAGAGAACAGAACAGAACACAGAGACCGTCCTGAGAAGACCGGACTCTAGAGGCGCCTCCGCCGGAGAGGAAGACACCGGAGGACATGCAGCATCACATGATGGGAGCAGAGCCACGGCCTGATGATGTATTTGGCTTCTATAGGTCAGGCCCAGTCTTATCCGCCTTGTGTCTGGGTCACAGGGTTCAGTCCTGGTTGGGGAGGGTGTTCCCAGGTCTCGGCAGACACAGTGGGGGGCGCTCGCACATGACTGCCCCGTATTTCCCCCGTCTGGCTGCTCACACAACATGACATCAACATAACTGCAGCTAATTATAGAGTATGAAGAAACCTTCTCCACCCACACCCCGTATAGCAGAGCCGAGCGGTAACACAGCGCACACAGCTCAGCACAGGAGCACAAGAGCTGACCCTCTAATAGCCCAAATGTAGGGAGGGGGGGGGGGGTCCTGTGGTCACTCTTGGGTCACAGGGTAGATGAGGACCATCCCCTGACGTACAGTTATCTCTATGTGCCTCTAGTCCCAAGGGCTAGCAATCTAAAAGATGCAATCACATAAACATGAAGCCGATATTGCAGTACAGTATATAACCCTATCGCCCAACCCTGTCCAAACCTTACACATTTACACCCCTTCCCAATTTACTAGAAACAAAACTTCCACTTTCCAACAATTACCCCCACCTTTAAAATTTACCCCTGAGCGATACCTGGTCTATAGTTACCTCTTCCAAATCTACCCTCCACCAAACCTTCTGCATTGCCCAAACCATAGTATCCATAGTTCCTTCCCTTCAATCCCTCCCAAACCTTCCTAATAACTGGAAAATGCCCCTCCCTGCCCCCAATTATTGCCTCCCCTCCTCCGTGCCCCGCACATCACCCCCTGCCCACCTCTCCCGCGTCTAACAGCGGAAACGCACATTATCCAAGACTTCCATAGCAACCAAACTATGTGGGAACAGGTAGATGGTGGGGGCAGACAGCGGAGGGGGATACACCAAGAGAAGCAGGAGAGACTCGAAAAATAAGGGGGGGGGGGGGCATGTAAATAAAAACCTAAAAGTGTAAAAATACCTGGAAGCTGCCGGAATACAGGAAACAACTGGGCAAGGAAGAGGAAGAGCCGCTGCACAATGGAGAGGTCACAGTCGTGTGGACCACGTGCTGCTATTTATACAGAACCAACGCGTTTCACAGATGGATAATTACACAAAGTGTAAAAGCTGCGAACTGCGTCTGTGCTACAGAACCAATAATAAAGCTGTAGCGGTATATAAATAACAGCGACATCAGGGAATATTCCCCCCATATACAGGCAGTAGAGCAGCTGTAAATATCCGCAATATAGAACAAGAAATGTGTGCATCGTAGAGAGAAAGTGCAAAGCTGCAGAATATGTCAGAGGTTTATAACAAATCCGGTAATATCTGTAATATAGAGGTGATAATATAGCCTCGAAATGCGTCACCCAGTAACACGCTGAAGCTGTCAAATGTGACAGGGCTTTTATACGTAACAGCTAGACTGTGAAACGCGTTTGCATATAATATAAAGCGAATGCAGGAGCCGCATCTGCAATATAAAACTGATGGAAAAATAAATAAAATAAAACCAATAACTTTATGATTTTGGAGTATGATATAATATAGATACTATGAAACGCGTTGGCCATAAGATGGAATTTCTATAGAGAATGGATAATAACAACATGAAAAGGTTTCAGCGATACAGAAGCCATCGTAACAACACGGAATGGGTCAACAGTACAGAACCTACAATCGTAGCGTGAAATGTATCTACGACAGCGAACTGAGACTATGATACCATGAAACGCGACTATAATATAGAACCACCACTAGTACCATGAAATGTGTCTATGATATAGAACCACCACTAGTACCATGAAACGCGACTTATACAGAACCACCACTAGTACCATGAAATGCATTTATGATATAGAACCACCACTAGTACCATGAAACGAGGTCTATGATATAGAACCACCACTAGTACCATGAAACGAGGTCTAGGATATAGAACCACCACTAGTACCATGAAACGCGTCTATAATATAGAACCACCACTAGTACCATGAAACGTGTCTATGATATAGAACCACCACTAGTACCATGAAACGAGGTCTAGGATATAGAACCACCACTAGTACCATGAAACGCGTCTATAATATAGAACCACCACTAGTACCATGAAACGAGGTCTAGGATATAGAACCACCACTAGTACCATGAAACGCGTCTATATTATAGAACCACCACTAGTACCATGAAATTTGTCTATGATATAGAACCACCGCTAGTACCATGAAACGCGTCTATAATATAGAACCACCACTAGTACCATGAAATGTGTCTATGATATAGAACCACCACTAGTACCATGAAACGAGGTCTAGGATATAGAACCACCACTAGTATCATGAAACGCGACTATGATATAGAACCACCACTAGTACCATGAAACGCGTCTATAATATAGAACCACCACTAGTACCATGAAATGTGTCTATGATATAGAACCACCACTAGTACCATGAAACGAGGTCCAGGATATAGAACCACCACTAGTACCATGAAACGCGACTATGATATAGAACCACCACTAGTACCATGAAACAAGGTCTATTATATAGAACCACCACTAGTACCATGAAACGCGTCTATGATATAGAACCACCACTAGTACCATGAAACGAGGTCTAGGATATAGAACCACCACTAGTATCATGAAACGCAACTATGATATAGAACCACCACTAGTATCATGAAACGCGACTATGATATAGAACCACCACTAGTATCATGAAACGCGACTATGATATAGAACCACCACTAGTACCATGAAACGCGTCTATAATATAGAACCACCACTAGTACCATAAAATGTGTCTATGATATAGAACCACCACTAGTACCATGAAACATGGAACCACCACTAGTACCATGAAACGAGGTCTAGGATATAGAACCACCACTAGTATCATGAAACGCGACTATGATATAGAACCACCACTAGTACCATGAAACGCGTCTATAATATAGAACCACCACTAGTACCATGAAATGTGTCTATGGTATAGAACCACCACTAGTACCATGAAACGAGGTCTAGGATATAGAACCACCACTAGTATCATGAAACGCGACTATGATATAGAACCACCACTAGTACCATGAAACGAGGTCTATTATATAGAACCACCACTAGTACCATGAAACGCGTCTATGATATAGAACCACCACTAGTACCATGAAACGCGTCTATAATATAGAACCACCACTAGTACCATGAAATGTGTCTATGATATAGAACCACCACTAGTACCATGAAACGCATCAATGATATAGAACCACCACTAGAACCATGAAACGCGTCTATGATATAGAACCCCCACTAGTACCATGAAACGTGTCTATGATATAGAACTGTCGTCAGGCTGTGAAATGCTTCAGCGTCATGTACAGGCCACGTCGTCAGGCTGTGAAATGCGTCAGTGTCATGTACAGGTCACATTGTCAGGGAGTGAAATGCGTCCGCGTCATGTACAGGTCACATTGTCAGGCTGTGAAATGCGTCAGCATCATGTACAGGTCACATTGTCAGGGTGTGAAATGCGTCAGCGTCATGTACAGGTCACATTGTCAGGGTGTGAAATGCGTCAGCGTCATGTACAGGTCACATTGTCAGGGTGTGAAATGCGTCAGCGTCATGTACAGGTCACATTGTCAGGGTGTGAAATGCGTCAGCGTCATGTACAGGTCACATTGTCAGGGTGTAAAATGCGTCAGCGTCATGTACAGGTCACATTGTCAGGGTGTAAAATGCGTCAGCGTCATGTACAGGTCACATTGTCAGGGTGTGAAATGCGTCAGCATTACGTACAGGTCACATTGTCAGGGTGTGAAATGCATCAGCGTCACGTACGGGCCACGTTGTCAGGCTGTGAAATGTGTCAGCATCCTGAAAATAACAGAAATCTAACTAATGAGATGTAAAGAGGAATGAAGACCCCACTTAACCCCCTAGTGATGTATCACTGCCTGACACAAGGGGAAGGTGACAGGTACACAGGGCAGGAGGGGTATCCGGATTGTAACATAAAGGGTGAGCGATGGGGGGAGGGGAAGTCTGCGGGTGGGAGTGAGGGCGATACAAGAGCCACTAATTATATATGCGCCATTTCTGCCTGGCTCAGCTGTCTGTATCCCGCATGAAAGGTTTAGATACAGAGGTTTGTTACACAGTATCGCACATGACGGGGTTAGATACACAGTCCCAGCAGGATGTATCACACATGATGGGGTTAGATACACAGTCCCAGCAGGATGTATCACACATGACGGAGTTAGATACACAGTCCCAGCAGGATGTATCGCACATCACAGGGTTAGATACACAGTCCCAGCAGGATGTATCACACATGATGGGCTTAGATACGCAGTCCAGCAGGATGTATCCCACATGATGGGGTTAGATACACAGTCCCAGCAGGATGTATCACACATGATGGGCTTAGATACACAGTCCCAGCAGGATGTATCACACATGACAGGGTTAGATACACAGTCCCAGCAGGATGTATCACACATGATAGGGTTAGATACACAGTCCCAGCAGGATGTATCACACATGATGGGCTTAGATACGCAGGGCAGTAATCCAGCCTGTATCTGGAGGAAGCTCTGTCAGTGATGGGACAATGTTGGGGGTGATTGTGCTCGCACAGTTTGTCATCTCAGCGGAGCAGGAAGTCAGTCACGTCCTGTGTCCCCCTGATCTGCTTCCTCCCGGACACCAACTGCTCTCAGGAGATAGATGATGGCGGGAACCGAGGAGGGGGGGGGGGGGGCGGGGGATGCCAGTCATCACCGCACATTGTAATGGCATCTATACAGGAGAACAGTATTACACACTGACCCCTATAGAGATCTGCAGAACATCGCTCCCCTGCCCACTGACCGCTACATCCTGCAGATTATTACACCTCTGACCTTAGGAGAGACCTGCAAAACTTTGCATCTCTACCTGCCGATACATTGCGATATATTCTGCAGATTATTACACCTCTGACTCATCAGGAGATCCGCAGAACATTGCTCCTTCACCTCCTGCTACATAGCGACATATATTCTGCAGATTATTACACCACTTTCCTCTCTGGAGTATCATTGTGGTCCTGTTCTCCCCCCATGATAATAGTTATAGCCCCCCGGAGCTGGACATTGCCCCCCGCTGGCTGGTGTAGGCCTCGCTCTGCGGTGACTCATGATCCCTGCTCTCGCCTGGCGTCTGCCCTGGCAGGAAATGCCACATCTCTACAGCGGCTGATGCAACCCTCCCGAAATCCTGCCGGATGGAAAGAGGAGGGGGGAGACTCCACAGACCAGACCACCGCAACCTGTCCAGACCCCAGAACCAGGGCCTCGCCTCCCATGCAAGTGTCTCCAAATATTCATCACACCCCAGACTATAAGTAACTACAGAGGCCAATGGGACAGAGTAATGCAGACACCAAACCACAAGTCCCCCAAGTGTCAGTGTGTCCCCGTCCTGTCCCCCAAGTGTCAGCGTGTCCCCGTCCTGTCCCCCAAGTGTCAGCGTGTCCCTGTCCCCCAAGTGTCAGCGTGTCCCTGTCCCCCAAGTGTCAGCGTGTCCCTGTCCCCCAAGTGTCAGCGTGTCCCTGTCCCCCAAGTGTCAGCGTGTCCCTTTCCTGTCCCCCCAAGTGTCAGCGTGTCCCTGTCCTGTCCCCCCAAGTGTCAGCGTGTCCCTGTCCTGTCCCCCCAAGTGTCAGCGTGTCCCTGTCCTGTCCCCCCAAGTGTCAGCGTGTCCCTGTCCTGTCCCCCCAAGTGTCAGCGTGTCCCTGTCCTGTCCCCCCAAGTGTCAGCGTGTCCCTGTCCTGTCCCCCCAAGTGTCAGCGTGTCCCTGTCCTGTCCCCCCAAGTGTCAGCGTGTCCCTGTCCTGTCCCCCCAAGTGTCAGCGTGTCCCTGTCCTGTCCCCCAAGTGTCAGCGTGTCCCTGTCCCCCAAGTGTCAGCGTGTCCCCGTCCTGTCCCCCAAGTGTCAGCGTGTCCCCGTCCTGTCCCCCAAGTGTCAGCGTGTCCCCGTCCTGTCCCCCAAGTGTCAGCGTGTCCCCGTCCTGTCCCCCAAGTGTCAGCGTGTCCCTGTCCTGTCCCCCAAGTGTCAGCGTGTCTCTGTCCTGTCCCCCAAGTGTCAGCGTGTCCCTGTCCTGTCCCCCCCAAGTGTCAGCGTGTCCCTGCCCTGTCCCCCAAGTGTCAGCGTGTCCCTGTCCTGTCCCCCAAGTGTCAGCGTGTCCCTGTCCTGTCCCCCCAAGTGTCAGCGTGTCCCTGTCCTGTCCCCCCAAGTGTCAGCGTGTCCCTGTCCTGTCCCCCAAGTGTCAGCATGTCCCTGTCCTGTCCCCCCAAGTGTCAGCGTGTCCCTGTCCTGTCCCCCCCAAGTATCAGCGTGTCCCTGTCCTGACCCCCCACAAGTGTCAGCGTGTCACTGTCCTGTCCCCCCAAGTGTCAGCGTGTCCCTGTCCTGTCCCCCAAGTGTCAGCGTGTCCCTGTCCTGTCCCCCCAAGTGTCAGCGTGTCCCTGTCCTGTCCCCCCAAGTGTCAGCGTGTCCCTGTCCTGTCCCCCCAAGTGTCAGCGTGTCCCTGTCCTGTCCCCCCAAGTGTCAGCGTGTCCCTGTCCTGTCCCCCCAAGTGTCAGCGTGTCCCTGTCCTGTCCCCCCAAGTGTCAGAGTGTCCCTGTCCTGTCCCCCCAAGTATCAGCATATCCCTGTCCTGTCCCCCCCAAGTGTCAGCGTGTCCCTGTCCTGTCCCCCCAAGTGTCAGTGTCCCTGTCCTGTCCCCCAAGTGTCAGCGTGTCCCTGTCCTGTCCCCCCAAGTGTCAGTGTCCCTGTCCTGTCCCCCCAAGTGTCAGCGTGTCCCTGTCCTGTCCCCCCAAGTGTCAGCGTGTCCCTGTCCTGTCCCCCCAAGTGTCAGCGTGTCCCTGTCCTGTCCCCCCAAGTGTCAGCGTGTCCCTGTCCTGTCCCCCCAAGTGTCAGCGTGTCCCTGTCCTGTCCCCCCCAAGTGTCAGCGTGTCCCTGTCCTGTCCCCCCAAGTGTCAGCGTGTCCCTGTCCTGTCCCCCCCAAGTGTCAGTGTGTCCCTGTCCTGTCCCCCCCAAGTGTCAGCGTGTCCCTGTCCTGTCCCCCAAGTGTCAGCGTGTCCCTGTCCTGTCCCCTAAGTGTCAGCGTGTCCATGTCCTGTCCCCCCAAGTGTCAGCGTGTCCCTGTCCTGTCCCCCAAGTGTCAGCGTGTCCCTGTCCTGTCCCCCAAGTGTCAGCGTGTCCCTGTCCTGTCCCCTAAGTGTCAGCGTGTCCATGTCCTGTCCCCCCAAGTGTCAGCGTGTCCCTGTCCTGTCCCCCCCAAGTGTCAGCGTGTCCCTGTCCTGTCCCCCAAGTGTCAGCGTGTCCCTGTCCTGTCCCCCCAAGTGTCAGCGTGTCCCTGTCCTGTCCCCCAAGTGTCAGCGTGTCCCTGTCCTGTCCCCCCAAGTGTCAGCGTGTCCCTGTCCTGTCCCCCCAAGTGTCAGCGTGTCCCTGTCCTGTCCCCCAAGTGTCAGCGTGTCCCTGTCCTGTCCCCCCAAGTGTCAGCATGTCCCTGTCCTGTCCCCCAAGTGTCAGCGTGTCCCTGTCCTGTCCCCCCAAGTGTCAGCGTCTCCCTGTCCTGTCCCCCCAAGTGTCAGCGTGTCTCTGTCCTGTCCCCCAAGTGTCAGCGTGTCCCTGTCCTGTCCCCCAAGTGTCAGCGTGTCCCTGTCCTGTCCCCCCAAGTGTCAGCGTGTCCTTGCCCCTCATTACAGGAGTTTTTTTAGGAGTTTTGATAACTTTTCGTACCTTACTTTTCCCTCCTATTTTCCTGATGAAGCTCAGTGTCCTCTCTAAACGAGATTCCTCTTTGTTCCTATTCTCCTTCTCATCAGTTTCCAGGACATCAAACTCCCCACAGCTGACAGCGCTCAACCTGCAGGAAACACAGAGGTCACACACAGTGAAGGGTTAACCTCAAAGAACAAAAGGAGATTATTGTGCAGAAGTCACAATCATTGTGTGGTGTAAAGTCATGCAGGGAGCGCAACCTGCCAGAGATCAGATACACAGGGAAGTATTATCAGTCACCGGAGAAGACCCCACATTACAGAGGAAGAGTCTACAGAGAGCAAGTACAGGACTACAAACCCAAACCAAGGACTAACGAAGACACAGAGAGGGTCCGACACCAGAGACACAACCTGATAATTCCCTGCACCAACTATATACACAGGAGTATTATAGTAGTTATATTCTTGTACATAGGGGGCAGTATTATAGTAGTTATATTCTTGTACATAGGGGGCAGTATTATAGTAGTTATATTCTTGTATATAGGGGGCAGTATTATAGTAGTTATATTCTTGTACATAGGGGGCAGTATTATAGTAGTTATATTCCTGTACATAGGAGGCAGTATTATAGTAGTTATATTCTTGTACATAGGGGCAGTATTATAGTAGTTATATTCTTGTACATAGGGGGCAGTATTATAGTAGTTATATTCCTGTACATAGGAGGCAGTATTATAGTAGTTATATTCTTGTACATAGGGGCAGTATTATAGTAGTTATATTCTTGTACATAGGGAGCAGTATTATAGTAGTTATATTCTTGTACATAGGGGCAGTATTATAGTAGTTATATTCTTGTACATAGGGGGCAGTATTATAGTAGTTATATTCTTGTACATAGGAGGCAGTATTATAGTAGTTATATTCTTGTACATAGGGGGCAGTATTATAGTAGTTATATTCTTATACATAGGGGGCAGTATTATAGTAGTTATATTCCTGTACATAGGGGGCAGTATTATAGTAGTTATATTCCTGTACATAGGGGGCAGTATTATAGTAGTTATATTCCTGTACATAGGGGGCAGTATTATAGTAGTTATATTCTTGTACATAGGGGGCAGTATTATAGTAGTTATATACTTGTACATAGGGGGCAGTATTATAGTAGTTATATTCCTGTACATAGGGGGCAGTATTATAGTAGTTATATTCCTGTACATAGGGGGCAGTATTATAGTAGTTATATTCTTGTACATAGGGGGCAGTATTATAGTAGTTATATACTTGTACATAGGGGGCAGTATTATAGTAGTTATATTCCTGTACATAGGGGGCAGTATTATAGTAGTTATATTCCTGTACATAGGGGGCAGTATTATAGTAGTTATATACTTGTACATAGGGGGCAGTATTATAGTAGTTATATTCTTGTACATAGGGGGCAGTATTATAGTAGTTATATTCTTGTACATAGGGGGCAGTATTATAGTAGTTATATTCCTGTACATAGGGGCAGTATTATAGTAATTATATTCCTGTACATAGGGGCAGTATTATAGTAGTTATATTCCTGTACATAGGGGTCAGTATTATAGTAGTTATATTCTTGTACATAGGGGGCAGTATTATAGTAGTTATATTCTTGTACATAGGGGGCAGTATTATAGTAGTTATATTCCTGTACATAGGGGCAGTATTATAGTAATTATATTCCTGTACATAGGGGCAGTATTATAGTAGTTATATTCCTGTACATAGGGGCAGTATTATAGTAATTATATTCCTGTACATAGGGGCAGTATTATAGTAGTTATATTCCTGTACATAGGGGGCAGTGTTATAGTAGTTATATTCTTGTACATAGGGGGCAGTATTATAGTAGTTATATTCCTGTACATAGGGGGCAGTATTATAGTAGTTATATTCTTGTACATAGAGGGCAGTATTATAGTAGTTATATTCTTGTACATAGGGGGCAGTATTATAGTAGTTATATTCTTGTACATAGTGGGCAGTATTATAGTAGTTATATTCCTGTACATAGGGGGCAGTATTATAGTAGTTATATGCTTGTACATAGGGGGCAGTATTATAGTAGTTATATTCTTGTACATAGGGGGCAGTATTATAGTAGTTATATTCCTGTACATAGGAGGCAGTATTATAGTAGTTATATTCCTGTACATAGGGGGCAGTATTATAGTAGTTATATTCTTGTACATAGGGGGCAGTATTATAGTAGTTATATTCCTGTACATAGGGGACAGTATTATAGTAGTTATATTCTTGTACATAGGGAGCAGTATTATAGTAGTTATATTCCTGTACATAGGGGGCAGTATTATAGTAGTTATATTCCTGTACATAGGGGGCAGTATTATAGTAGTTATATTCTTGTACATAGGGGGCAGTATTATAGTAGTTATATTCTTGTACATAGGGGGCAGTATTATAGTAGTTATATTCTTGTACATAGGGGGCAGTATTATAGTAGTTATATTCCTGTACATAGGGGCAGTATTATAGTAGTTATATTCCTGTACATAGGGGGCAGTATTATAGTAGTTATATTCTTGTACATAGGGGGCAGTATTATAGTAGTTATATTCCTGTACATAGGGGGTAGTATTATAGTAGTTATATTCTTGTACATAGGGGGCAGTATTATAGTAGTTATATTCCTGTACATAGGGGGTAGTATTATAGTAGTTATATTCTTGTACATAGAGGGCAGTATTATAGTAGTTATATTCTTGTACATAGGAGGCAGTATTATAGTAGTTATATTCTTGTACATAGGGGGCAGTATTATAGTAGTTATATTCCTGTACATAGGGGGCAGTATTATAGTAGTTATATTCTTGTACATAGGGGGCAGTATTATAGTAGTTATATTCCTGTACATAGGGGGTAGTATTATAGTAGTTATATTCTTGTACATAGAGGGCAGTATTATAGTAGTTATATTCTTGTACATAGGAGGCAGTATTATAGTAGTTATATTCTTGTACATAGGGGGCAGTATTATAGTAGTTATATTCTTGTACATAGGGGGCAGTATTATAGTAGTTATATTCCTGTACATTGGGGGCAGTATTATAGTAGTTATATTCTTGTACACAGGGGGCAGTATTATAGTAGTTATATTCTTGTACATAGGGGGCAGTATTATAGTAGTTATATTCTTGTACATAGGGGGCAGTATTATAGTAGTTATATTCCTGTACATAGGAGCAGTATTATAGTAGTTATATTCTTGTACATAGGGGGCAGTATTATAGTAGTTATATTCCTGTACATAGGGGGCAGTATTATAGTAGTTATATTCTTGAACATAGGGGGCAGTATGACTGTAGTTGTGCTAATATCACTAGTGATTGGAGAGAATCAGATGATTTCTATATATTAGAATACATAGGGGCAGATTTATCAAGCAGTCTAAAAGTCAGAATATTTCCAGTTGCCCATGGCAACCAATCACAGCTCCCCTTTAAAATATTCATGAGCACTGGTGAAATGAAAGCTGAGCTGTGATTGGTTGCCATGGGCAACTGGAAATATTCTGACTTTCAGACTGCTTGATAAATCTGCCCCATAGTGTTTTTCTATAATTACAGACACTTCTTGCATACAGTACTCGCCCTGAGGATGTGCGGCAGATACAGGTGTGTAAGAGGATTTCTTGTCACTTACCCATTCCCCAAGTGATTTCCGTGTGAGAACAGAACCACATCTGTGAAAAGACAAAATCAAGGATTTTAGCCACTCACCCACCTGAACCCGGAACATTAATGGACACATTTGCCAATTTCACAGCTGAGACGGAAGCTAAAATATCAGTAATATCCGGGGATAATCCAACAGCTTCAGAATTACAGGAAATATACAAGTATTTCCTCCTCTACCTTCTGCTGGAGGACTGGATCTAAGCTGTACATGTATGTGGATCGATTGTATCTATACTAATTGTGTAGTTGCACTATGGCCAGGTTCACATCGCATCTTATGCATCGATTAGACATTTGCATCTAAAATTTGCCAAAAACAGGTGCATTTTTCTTGATACGTCTTTTTTTAATGAATAGGTTGTATCCGGCAACATTCATTTTTATGCTTAAAAACATTTTTTTTGCTAGTTTTACATTTGGGCATAAAATCGACATAAATGGATCCGCCATAGCACGCGTTTTGTTTAGTGATAAACGTGTCTGTCCGCAGAAAGCAAAAAAATAGTAAGTGAAATGCTGGATCCTGACCCATTACACCGTATAATAATGATACGAAATTGGAAGATTAAAAAAAAATGTAAAAATAATGGGTGCAGACAATAAGCACCATCACATGTGGGATCATTGCGCCCTCTAGTGGGCACAGTATGACACAGCTACACCCCGCTCCGCAGACACCCGCAGTGGTGTAATGACTAGTTTCACCAGTTGTCAGTCGCCCCTTGACCTCGGAGCGCGTCCAGTCACACAATGCATTGTGGGTAATATCGGGGACAGGTTTATGGCTGCTACATACAAAACATGGAAGTGATAAAGTTGTAGGATTGCACTTTCCATGGCAACAAGAATTCCAATTATATAAAGGAGGATTTCACTATTTTTTGGAAGTGGAAAAAAAAAAGAACATGGATATTTATATATAGGAACAGGGGAGACGGCGGATACGGTGACCACACAATCATCTACAAGCAAGTGCAAAACACATATACAAATCTATTACCCAAAACATACAATATACATCAGCGGTTGGTAATAATTAAAATACAAAAGTTTATTACGGAAAACTCTAAGCTCCAGCTACCCTGCTGTCCCCCAGAGCAACTCCTCCTACTCTGCCCCCCCCCCTTCCCCACCGTCAGCCCCACCTACCCTGCGCCCCACCACCGGCAGCTCCTCCTACTCTGCCCCCCCCTTCCCCACCGGCAGCCCCACCTACCCTGCGCCCCGCCACCAGCAGCCCCTCCAACCCGCGCCCCCCACCGGAGCTCCTCCTACTCTCCCCCCCCTTCCCCACCGTCAGCCCCACCTACCCTGCGCCCCGCCACCGGCAGCTCCTCCTACTCTGCCCCCCCTTCCCCACCGGCAGCCCCACCTACCCTGCGCCCCGCCACCAGCAGCCCCTCCTACCCTGCGCCCCGCCACCAGCAGCTCCTCCTACCCTGCGCCCCGCCACCAGCAGCCCCTCCTACCCTGCGCCCCGCCACCAGCAGCTCCTCCTACCCTGCGCCCCGCCACCGGCAGCTCCTCCTACCCTGCGTCCCCCCCACCGGCAGCTCCTCCTACCCTGCGTCCCCCCGCGGCAGCCCCTCCTACCCTGCGCCCCGCCACCGGCAGCTCCTCCTACCCTGCGTCCCCCCACCGGCAGCTCCTCCTACCCTGCGTCCCCCCACCGGCAGATCCTCCTACCCTGCGTCCCCCACCAGCAGCTCCTCCTACCCTGCGTCCCCCACCGGCAGCTCCTCCTACCCTGGGTCCCCCACCGGCAGCCCCTCCTACCCTGGGTCCCCCACCGGCAGCCCCTCCTACCCTACGTCCCCCACCGGCAGCCCCTCCTACCCTGCGTCCCCCACCGGCAGCCCCTCCTACCCTGCGTCTCCCACCGGCAGCCCCTCCTACTCTGCGCCCCGCCACCGGCAGCTCCTTCTACCCTGTGTCCCCACCGGCAGCTCCTCCTACCCTGCGTCCCCCACCGGAAGCTCCTCCTACCCTGCGTCCCCCACCGGAAGCTCCTCCTACCCTGCGTCCCCCACCGGCAGCTCCTCCTACCCTGCGTACCCCACCGGCAGCTCCTCCTACCCTGCGTACCCCACCGGCAGCTCCTCCTACCCTGCGTACCCCACCGGCAGCTCCTCCTACCCTGCGTACCCCACCGGCAGCTCCTCCTACCCTGGGTCCCCCACCGGCAGCCCCTCCTACCCTGGGTCCCCCACCGGCAGCCCCTCCTACACTGCGTCCCCCACCGGCAGCCCCTCCTACCCTGCGTCCCCCACCGGCAGCCCCTCCTACCCTGCGTCCCCCACCGGCAGCCCCTCCTACCCTGCGTCCCCCCACCGGCAGCTCCTCCTACCCTGCGTCCCCCACCGGCAGCCCCTCTTACCCTGCGTCCCCCACCCTGGTAACTGACCCGAAGCCCAGAACTACACAGGAAGTCCCGGTTACTGACCCAAAGCCCAGAACTGCACAGGAGGTCCTGGTCACGGAACACAGGCGAGAACACAGTCTCACAGATTACTGGAACACACCACACTATCATGGATTACAATCATGCAGGACCTGCAAGGTCTCCTGCACATGTCCAGGCCTGTTTGACCATACGGAAGACCCAGAGGAAGTACAGGGAGAAGGTCATGTGGTCAGATGAGAACAAAACAGAACTTTATGGAATCAACCTGATCACTTCTGTCTACACCTGGTAATGCGGCTGAATAATATCTGCCTGTGGAGGGAGTGTTAAATTGTTGACCAATTATAATTGTTTTATCTATGTCAATCCCAAGGTTCCTTATTGGTTGATTTCATCCAAAAAGAAATCCTCTCATAGACAGGCTCGGATGATGAAACAGAAGGGGACTTGTTCCCTTTGCTACGTCACCACGGTGGTCGGATCCATTGTGGCTGTGAAGCGATCAGGCAGGAGCTGTCCCAGGATGCCTAGTATATATTAATTAAGTAACAAAGTGTCTGTAGAAAGGGCTTTAAAGTGAAATGTTATCAATAAATAACGTGCAATTATGTGAAATGTTATCCATAAGTATTAGATGAATGTATATCGATCTATCCTTTTGTTTAAGATGGAGTGTTGATCTAGTGACTAGTGCTCGTAGGTGCACTTATTGGTGGATGCCTCCTAGAGGTAAGTTTAACTTCCATTCTCATCTACCTCGGACATTGGCAGACAGAACCAGTACCTCCGCCGGTTACTGTTGCTGCTTTGAAGTTTTGGAATAAAGAGATTGTAATTTTGATGTTCTACATCTTGTCTCCACGTGTGATCCCTGGCTGCTGCTAACATCATAGGCCTCCCTTCTACCATTTAGCCAGGGATCCCAGACATCACACATACACTAGGGGGTAACCTTCCATCATATTGCGGTCCTCGCTGGACCTACCCAGCGTAGATGAGGCCTATTCCATCTGGGCTTAATAGACTGAGAAGTCTAGGTCTAATCCCCGCTAAAGCCAGCAGCTCAGGTACCAGGGGAACCCAGATGCCCCCAAGCCTAAAGTTTGTTGGGAAGGCATTGCACATGTATCACAAAATTTGGAGCAGAACAGAAGATGGTTTGTGGTCTTAAAGGATGAAAATGACCCAAAACACACAACCAGGGCACCTAAGGAGCATCTCCTAAAGAAGAACCTCACTGTCCTTATCACCTGAACCCCATTGAACGTCACAGGAGGAGCTTAAACTCAATGTAACCCAGCGACAGCCTCCGAACCTGAAATATCTGGAGATGTAGGAGCCACAATCCCTGCCGCAGACTACAAGAACTGCAAGGAAGTCCGACCTCTGGAACTGCTAAATATCACGTCCTCCCTTTCGATTGGATCACTTACTAAATGTTGCATCTCCACCACCAGACCTGTGATACCCCGGATCTTTCCACTCACCATCGATCCCAGTCATGGACACGGACTTGGACAGCGGGTTGTAGCGATTGGCGTTGGACAGATATTCCTGGAGCCTCTTGGCATGTTCCTGTAGGAGACGAAGAGGACATATTACACATCCTATAGCAGGGTGTATGGAGGTACATTGTACGGTCTATACTATACACAGGATCCTAATATAGAGGGGAGGTCATCAGAGCTGGAGCCTATAGGATGACAGTGAGCGAACCACCCCCCTCCCACCAGACAACATCGGGGAACTATTGAGGTCAGTGGGGAAACACACGCGCTGTTCTCTTACTATAATAGGGAACCTCATAGGAGAAGGGGATTCCCAGCATCTTTACTTCCACAGTATGACGTGACCCCCTTCTGTGCTGGCCAGTGTCATCCTCCCGTATTCAGCGACCACAAGGTATCCGTGGGTACCAAAGTACCATCACATCACCTAAATACTGCTCTTAAAGGGATGTTCCAGCCCCGTGCTTTAGCATAGGCCATCAATGGCTCTCTCACTCCTCCATCACTTTGGTTTTGTTGTGGCGGCTCCTGGTATTACAACTCACTCCGATCCAATCAATAGATGGGTAAACGGACCGCCAATTATATTACATAATTACTAGAAAGGCAAAGGAACACGCAGGGGATGCTGGGAGATTCCAGCTCTGAAGCCGGCAGGATTGTGAATGCAGCCTAATATAAACGGCAGGATGTGATTGGTTGTTAGAAGTCGCTATAGGATGAGGATAGATCTTTACCTCTTGGGTCACCTCCACATCTTCCCCTCGTAGTGACAGCAGAGACTCCAGCATATCGGTGCTGCGGATAATGGGGGTCCGCCGTGGGTCCCGGCTGTAGCCCAGGGTCTCCTCCATCTCCTCCTCCGCGTTCAGGCTGAGGCTGTAAGTGGACAGAGATGATGAGACATGAGTGGATGATGGGTAGGTAGTACAGTCACAGGCAGGAAGCAGAAGCCTTGTGTTTCTCAGAGTCGTTCTGTTATAAACCACCGGCTTCCTCCCATCAGAAGTGAAAGCGGGGTCTGCTGACAGTCAAGGTCGCCCCCTCATATGACGTCTGACCCCGGGGTCTCACCTACCACTGGGAGGACTTTGCGGGGTACAACAAGCCGCCCCAGCGGGTGAGGTGACATCTATCTGCCATCTTGCCCCGTTTCCTGCACAAGTCGTATTTGCAGAAGTCTCCAGAGACGGAAGACACCGGCGCCTTCCTGGGGGTCACGTCCCCTGGTGTCTGCATGGCTGTACTACTGGATAGGATCCGGACCGGGGAAAGCTGGGTGACCACCCAACTCTCCTACAGCCCTCCCTTATCCTGGTCATAGTGATACAAGCCGCGATCACAAGGACTGACCACATTATATGTTATTACGGATCAGTGCGTGACGTCATCAGTCATATCCAGAGGTGGGATCAAGAAGAAACTGAACAGGACTACAACCCCCATCATGTCACATGACCCAATCTCATGCTGACAAAGTTGTATCTAATCCTATGACGTGCAATGCCTTCTTCTGAGCAGTGTATCTAATCCTATGATGTGCAATGCCTTCTTCTGAGCAGTGTATCTAATCCTATGATGTGCGATGCCTTCTTCTGAGCCGTGTATCTAATCCTATGATGTGCGATGCCTTCTTCTGAGCCGTGTATCTAATCCTATGATGTGCGATGCCTTCTTCTGAGCCGTGTATCTAATCCTATGATGTGCGATGCCTTCTTCTGAGCCGTGTATCTAATCCTATGATGTGCGATGCCTTCTTCTGAGCCGTGTATCTAATCCTATGATGTGCGATGCCTTCTTCTGAGCCGTGTATCTAATCCTATGATGTGCGATGCCTTCTTCTGAGCCGTGTATCTAATCCTATGATGTGCGATGCCTTCTTCTGAGCCGTGTATCTAATCCTATGATGTGCGATGCCTTCTTCTGAGCCGTGTATCTAATCCTATGATGTGCGATGCCTTCTTCTGAGCCGTGTATCTAATCCTATGATGTGCGATGCCTTCTTCTGAGCCGTGTATCTAATCCTATGATGTGTGATGCCTTCTTCTGAGCCTTAGTTTAGGATCAAGCCACCAAATCATCAGCTAGGAGACCACTACCAAGCCATCGCCTCCAGTCCTAACCACCTAATGACCCCACCCGTCAGTCCCCAGTGGGATAATGTTGTATGTATCTAATCCTATCATCTGTGATACTGCCTGCTGAGCGGTGTATCTAATCCTCTCCTGTGTGATACTGCCTGCTGAGCTGTGTATCTAATCCTCTCCTGTGTGATACTGCCTGCTGAGCGGTGTATCTACTCCTCTCCTTTGTGATACTGTCTGCTGAGCTGTGTATCTAATCCTCTCCTGTGTGATACTGCCTGCTGAGCTGTGTATCTAATCCTCTCCTGTGTGATACTGCCTGCTGAGCGGTGTATCTAATCCTCTCCTGTGTGATACTGTCTGCTGAGCTGTGTATCTAATCCTCTCCTGTGTGATACTGCCTGCTGAGCGGTGTATCTAATCCCATCATGTGTGATACAGCCTTCTGAGCTGTGTATCTAATCCTATCCTGTGTGATACTGACTGTTGAGTTGTGTATCTAATCCTATCCTGTGTGATACTGTCTGGTGAGCTGTGTATCTAATCCTCTCCTGTGAGATACTGCCTGCTGAGCGGTGTATCTAATCCTCTCCTGTGTGATACAGCTGAGCTGTGTATCTAATCCTCTCCTGTGTGATACTGCCTGCTGAGCGGTGTATCTAATCCTCTCCTGTGTGATACTGTCTGCTGAGCTGTGTATCTAATCCTCTCCTGTGTGATACTGACTGCTGAGCTGTGTATCTAATCCTCTCCTGTGTGATACTGTCTGCTGAGCTGTGTATCTAATCCTATCCTGTGTGATACTGCCTGCTGAGCGGTGTATCTAATCCCATCCTGTGTGATACTGCCTGCTGGGCGGTGTATCTAATCCTCTCCTGTGTGATACTGCCTGCTGAGCGGTGTATCTAATCCTATCCTGTGTGATACTGCCTGCTGAGCGGTGTATCTAATCCCACCATGGCAGTAGTAGTAGGATGTACCTCTCATAGCCGGGCTCTTCCTCCTGCATCCTCTTGCCCGGTTCCCAGCTGTGTCTCCGGAAGGAGTCTCGTACATGGACCGAGGACCTTGTTGGGCCGTATCTCCGCATGGGGACTCCCAAGAACCGGTCCTGCTCCTCCTGGAGTTCCTGTAGGTCCAGGTCACTGGGTACCCGCTGCTCCACTGCGGACAGGCACCGCTGCTTGTGGCCCCGCACCATGTAGGGCCCGGCATCAAACACCTCAGCGTTATTCATTCCTGCCCTCCTCTTATACACAGCGGCCACAGTCAGGGGAAGATCAGGAAGAAGTAGGGGGCGGGGCTGTGACTACCACACATACACACCGCTCAGTGCTATGGACCATCACAACGTGCATTCTTGTAGAGGGCGACATATAACGTACATAGGGGGCGCCACGTCTCTTCTGTACCGCACGGACATCTACGCTTCTCCAGATTCACCTGAAAGCAAAATATATACAATATTACACCAAGAGGGGACAGAGGGGAGGAGCTCGGCACTGCGCCACCGACCACAGGGGGAGGAGCTCGGCACTGCGCCACCGACCACAGGGGGAGGAGCTCGGCACTGCGCCACCGACCACAAGGGGGAGGAGCTCGGCACTGCGCCACCGACCACAGGGGGAGGAGCTCGGCACTGCGCCACCGACCACAAGGGGGAGGAGCTCGGCACTGCGCCACCGACCACAGGGGGAGGAGCTCGGCACTGCGCCACCGACCACAGGGGGAGGAGCTCGGCACTGCGCCACCGACCACAGGGGGAGGAGCTCGGCACTGCGCCACCGACCACAGGGGGAGGAGCTCGGCACTGCACCACCGACCACAGGGGGAGGAGCTCGGCGCTGCGCCACCGACCACAGGGGGGTGTATACAGCTCATGGTGTCATTACAACCTCTCCAGTGTCCGGCACATGTACAGAGGACACCAGTGCTGCATGTATACATGTACTATATATAGTAATAATCCCCTATGTATATTCATGGGCGGAGGGCGAGAGCAGCAGAGATCCCAAGGATTACAATAATTTATGTTGGAGAATTATTTCCATTCAGTAAGGGGTTCACATACATATGGGAACAAGTGACAGCACAAAAGATAGAAAACCTCATTGCACTAGTAGAGCAGAGGAGAAGCTTCCTGTAATGTCTCTATGTATCTGCGGGGGGCGCTGTGGTGTCAGCATGATGTGCTGTGTACCTCCGGCACTGGCCACTAGGGGGCAGGAGGCACCTGCACATTACACTGCCGCCTCCTCTTCACCTGCTAATGGAGTTTACAGAACACAAGATGATCACAAAGTCCAGGGAGGAGGGCAGGACCAGAACCGGAGGTCCGGGGGAAATGTGCCACTACCTTATGCAGCCCCATAATACCGCCATATACAGCCCAAATAATACTACCATATACAGCCCACATAATACTACCATATACAGCCCACATAATACCGCCACATACAGCCCACATAACACCGCCATATACAGCCCACATAATACCGCCATATACAGCCCACATAATACCGCCATATACAGCCCACATAATACCGCCATATACAGCCCACATAATACCGCCATATACAGCCCACATAATACCGCCACATACAGCCCACATAATACCGCCACATACAGCCCACATAATACCGCCACATACAGCCCACATAATACCGCCATATACAGCCCACATAATACCGCCATATACAGCCCAAATAATACTACCATATACAGCCCACATAATACTACCATATACAGCCCACATAATACCACCATATACAGCCCACATAATACCACCACATACAGCCCACATAATACCGCCACATACAGCCCACATAATACCGCCATATACAGCCCACATAATACCGCCACATAAAGCCCACATAATACCGCCACATACAGCCCACATAATACCGCCACATACAGCCCACATAATACCGCCACATACAGCCCACATAATACCGCCATATACAGCCCACATAATACCACCATATACAGCCCACATAATACCGCCATATACAGCCCACATAATACCGCCATATACAGCCCACATAATACCGCCATATACAGCCCACATAATACCGCCATATACAGCCCACATAATACCGCCATATAGTGCCAGGATTACAGATCCCACATAATACTACCATATAGTGCCAGGGTTACACTACCATATACAGCCCCCATAATACCCCTAAAGATAATGCCAAGACCATACAGTATAAAACATCCCGCGTTACGCTGCCAAATTGTGTATAGGTAATATTACAATAGACAGGCTACACAATGCCGCCAAATAGTGCCAAGATTATACCACTATATACAGCCCAAACAATGCAGCCACACAGCGCCAAGGTTACACCGCCTTATACACTTTACAAAATAATACTAAATGGAGTCAGGATTACATGGCGTATGCAGTACAACCCGCCATAAACCACCAAATCACCATACATTATACTGCTATATGCAGCCCACACAATGTATAGTGTATATACTTCAATACAGAGTGTAGAATGTAAGTTAGAACCTACCTAATAGGCAGTATAGTGCCTATATCATACCGCAATATACCTCCATATAATACCGCCATGTACCCCCACATAATACCGCCATGTACCCCCACATAATGCCGCCATGTACCCCCACATAATGCCGCCATGTACCACCACATAATACCGCCATGTACCACCACATAATACCGCCATGTACCACCACATAATACTGCCATATAGCACCAGTATATGTATCTATTACCCCTACGTAATACTGCCGTATAGCACTAAGAAAATACTGCAATCTAGTGAATAGATAATATTGCCTTATACTCCCACATAATACCGCCATACAGCAACAATATTATACTGCCATGTACATTCCGCATACTACCACCATATATTGCCAAAATTATACTGCCTTGTGCATCCAGAATAATACCGCCATTTGGTGCCAGGATCATACTAACATACATATATATTCAGAATAAACAATGACCAGTATAGCGTGCACATAATACCGCCATACAGATGTGCCAGGACACTAGAGGGGTCTTCATGCTCGGCTGGTCTCCCCGTTACTCAGTAATAATATAGATTGTGGTCGCTGTTCCGCTCCAGGGAGTCATAATTAAAGTTGTGGGAAGATGTTTGTGTGTGGGGGGGTAATTACTGCAGGACCCCCCTCCCCCTGTGTGACAATGCCCCCAGTGATGGGGGGTGTAACACAACCCTCCGCACCCACCGGAGCAGAACACCATCGCCCCCAGCGACTCATCACCCCGGGGCCCAGGTAATTACCCCCAGGACCGCAGTGTAACAGCTCTATGTACGCACCTCATCCACATGGTCACCGACTTAAAGGGGATGTCCATACAATTTCCAGTCACCAAGAGAGATCCTCCACCTGATCTACATAACACAATGCCGTACGTGGGAGAAATTACCTCAAAAATCTTCCATAAAGTGCCGGTCAGAGGACAGTCCATGACTAGGGGGACAAATCTACCTATTAACCTCTAAAGTGCCAGGATTGGTTTGGAAATCAGCAGGTCACACTAGTAGTCTCCTGTAGACATCCCCTTTTAGTAGAAATATTGGTCACCAGGAGAGGACCCTGGAAAGCAGCAGGTCACATGACCTCTGAAGTTGCCTACTTAAAGGGGATGTCCATAGAAATATTCTCTGCTTGGATTAGTAGCAGACATCCCACAGATCAGAGCCCCCGGGGGGGGGGGGCGTTCTTTATAAGCATCTGACCGGAGACGTCCCGTCTGTAATGTGATGTCCCAGAAACTGACAGGAAGACCCTCAAATAGTCACTACTGATAATCCAGCAACGTCCTGTCTGATAATCTGGAATCTCACAGGATTATATATGGAGTTACACAACTCCCCAGCCGTTGTGTAACCAGGGCAGGCAATGTTGAGAGTAGTAGTATCACAGGTACTAATGCATGACAATAGTTCTCCATAAAACCAGTGGTCTGTATCAACCCACTACTTCCCCAGCCATATAATGTAATGATAGTGTACACTGAGACGCCATAACATCACCCCCCAGGCCAAAAACTGCCCCCACCCCCCGCTCAGTATCAATGGTACAGTCCATCCTGTCAGCACAGACACCTGTGACCACCTCTTAAAGGGGAGCGCTAACATTTCATTACACCCCTGTTCCCTCCTCACTGGGAGGGCCTGAGCTTTATTACAGCTGAGGGTTCGTTCACGTGTGGCGTTTAACATGTTACCGCGCTTTTGGCTGCTATAAAAGCGTTTTTCTTTCATTGCTTTAAGTGTAACACAGCTGCAAAGAAGAAAAACGGATTCAAAGCAGCCGAACACAGGGTAATATGTAAAACGCATGGCCAAAACGCCACGTGTGACCGCCCCCTCAGAATTTCTTACTCCGGATGTGACACATCGGGCCACATTTACTAAGAGCAGTGCGGTGTGTACTGTGTGCAGCGTCCTGTGTAGTGTCCAGGGGGCGCCGGATTCACGATTTCTGGCACCCCCCTGCCCCCATAGAGGGCACCACTATTTTTGTTGCACCCGTAACTTAGGGCGCGCAACAAAATTCAGAGAGAGAGAGAGAGAGAGACACATTGAGACCTAAAGGACAACCAATCAGAATCCAGAGCTGGGGAATACAATGCCACCACCCCCCCCCCCCCCCCCTGGTGCGGCGCTACCTGGCCATGGCAGACATTGTCTGCTCCAGTAACTGGTGTGACCCGTCCTCATGAGGAGAACAAAACACTCACTAATCCCTGTCTGTCCCTCCCATGTCTCCTCACCACAGGCGCGACGCTCTGCAGCTGCCACACTGCTAGGAGGACCAGGATGTGGCCCCCATAACACTGCACCCCACATCATACTGCTAGGAGGCCCAGGATGTGCCCCCCATAACACTGCACCCCACATCATACTGCTAGGAGGCCCAGGATGTGCCCCCCATAACACTACACCCCACATCATACTGCTAGGAGGCCCAGGATGTGTCCCCCATAACACTGCACCCCACATCATACTGCTAGGAGGCCCAGGATGTGTCCCCCATAACACTGCACCCCACATCATTCTGCTAGGAGGCCCAGGATGTGTCCCCCATAACACTGTACCCCACATCATACTGCTAGGAGGACCAGGATGTGGCACCCCATAACACTGCACCCCACATCATACTGCTAGGAGGCCCAGGATGTGTCCCCCATAACACTGCACCCCACATCATACTGCTAGGAGGCACAGGATGTGGCACCCCATAACACTGCACCCCACATCATACTGCTAGGAGGACCAGGATGTGGCACCCCATAACACTGTACCCCACATCATACTGCTAGGAGGACCAGGGTGTGCCCCCCCCATAACACTGCACCCCACATCATACTGCTAGGAGGACCAGGATGTGCCCCCCATAACACTACACCCCACATCATACTGCTAGGAGGCACAGGATGTGGCACCCCATAACACTGCACCCTACATCATACTGCTAGGAGGACCAGGATGTGTCCCCCATAACACTGCACCCCACATCATACTGCTAGGAGACCAGGATGTGGCACCCCATAACACTGCACCCCACATCATACTGCTAGGAGGCCCAGGATGTGGCACCCCCATAACACTGCACCCCACATCATACTGCTAGGAGGACCAGGATGTGTCCCCCATAACACTGCACCCCACATCATACTGCTAGGAGACCAGGATGTGCCCCCCATAACACTACACCCCACATCATACTGCTAGGAGGCACAGGATGTGGCACCCCCATAACACTGCACCCCACATCATACTGCTAGGAGGACCAGGATGTGCCCCCCATAACACTACACCCCACATCATACTGCTAGGAGGCACAGGATGTGGCACCCCATAACACTGCACCCCACATCATACTGCTAGGAGGACCAGGATGTGCCCCCCATAACACTACACCCCACATCATACTGCTAGGAGGACCAGGATGTGCCCCCCCCCCATAACACTGCACCCCACATCATACTGCTAGGAGGCCCAGGATGTGTCCCCCATAACACTGCACCCCACATCATACTGCTAGGAGGACCAGGATGTGTCACCCCATAACACTGCACCCCACATCATACTGCTAGGACACCCAGGGGGTGGCACCCCCATAACACTGCACCCCACATCATACTGCTAGGAGGCCCAGGATGTGGCACCCCATAACACTGCACCCTACATCATACTGCTAGGAGGCCCAGGATGTGGCCCCCATAACACTGCACCCCACATCATACTGCTAGGAGGCACAGGATGTGGCACCCCATAACACTGCACCCCACATCATACTGCTAGGAGGACCAGGATGTGGCCCCCATAACACTGCACCCCACATCATACTGCTAGGAGGCCCAGGATGTGCCCCCCATAACACTGCACCCCACATCATACTGCTAGGAGGACCAGGATGTGCCCCCCCCCCATAACACTGCACCCCACATCATACTGCTAGGAGGCCCAGGATGTGTCCCCCCCATAACACTGCACCCCACATCATACTGCTAGGAGGCCCAGGATGTGCCCCCCATAACACTACACCCCACATCATACTGCTAGGAGGACCAGGATGTGCCCCCCATAACACTGCACCCCACATCATACTGCTAGGAGGACCAGGATGTGCCCCCCATAACACTGCACCCCACATCATACTGCTAGGAGGCCCAGGATGTGCCCCCCATAACACTGCACCCCACATCATACTGCTAGGAGGCCCAGGATGTGCCCCCCATAACACTGCACCCCACATCATACTGCTAGGAGGACCAGGATGTGTCACCCCATAACACTGCACCCCACATCATACTGCTAGGACACCCAGGGGGTGGCACCCCCATAACACTGCACCCCACATCATACTGCTAGGAGGCCCAGGATGTGGCACCCCATAACACTGCACCCCACATCATACTGCTAGGAGGCACAGGATGTGGCACCCCATAACACTGCACCCCACATCATACTGCTAGGAGGCACAGGATGTGGCACCCCATAACACTGCACCCCACATCATACTGCTAGGAGGACCAGGATGTGGCCCCCATAACACTGCACCCCACATCATACTGCTAGGAGGCCCAGGATGTGCCCCCCATAACACTGCACCCCACATCATACTGCTAGGAGGACCAGGATGTGCCCCCCCCCATAACACTGCACCCCACATCATACTGCTAGGAGGCCCAGGATGTGTCCCCCCCATAACACTGCACCCCACATCATACTGCTAGGAGGCCCAGGATGTGCCCCCCATAACACTACACCCCACATCATACTGCTAGGAGGACCAGGATGTGCCCCCCATAACACTGCACCCCACATCATACTGCTAGGAGGACCAGGATGTGCCCCCCATAACACTGCACCCCACATCATACTGCTAGGAGGACCAGGATGTGGCACCCCATAACACTGCACCCCACATCATACTGCTAGGAGGCCCAGGATGTGTCCCCCATAACACTACACCCCACATCATACTGCTAGGAGGCACAGGATGTGTCCCCCATAACACTGCACCCCACATCATACTGCTAGGAGGACCAGGATGTGCCCCCCATAACACTGCACCCCACATCATACTGCTAGGAGGACCAGGATGTGGCACCCCTTAACACTGCACCCCACATCATACTGCTAGGAGACCAGGATGTAGCACCCCATAACACTGCACCCCACATCATACTGCTAGGAGACCAGGATGTAGCACCCCATAACACTGCACCCCACATCATACTGCTAGGAGACCAGGATGTAGCACCCAATAATAGTGGGGACCAGAATTATGGGTGCCAAAATACCAACATACTGTGAGTAAATAATAGCACCATCACCGTACTAGGTAAGTATTACCACTACACAAGTGTACCAAACATGGGAAGAAATAATAGTGCTAGTGCCCCAATAACAGCACTAGTGCCCCAATAACAGCGCCAGTGCCCCAATAACAGCGCCAGTGCCCCAATAACAGCGCCAGTGCCCCAACAACAGCGCCAGTGCCCCAACAACAGCGCCAGTGCCCCAACAACAGCGCCAGTGCCCCAACAACAGCGCCAGTGCCCCAATAATAGAACCAGGTAAGTAGCACCTTTTATATGCCACATTAAGTAACCAGTACACTATATGGATGCACTATACACAGCACATGTAATACCGCCATGTGGAGTCACATAACACCACAATTACTACAACCATTTGGCGCCATCACCATGAAAAGAAAACCGCCATACAGCATGTACCCCCATAACATACAGCGCCCAGGGATATAATAATGGCGCTATACAGTAACCACTGCCCAACACTACAATACAGCGGTGATGTGATGGCGCTATATAAATAATAATATAAAGATATTATCATTACAGTGACCACAACCAGCGCCATACAATACAAATACCAGCAGCATCCTGGAGGGTGAGCCGTGGGGTGCCCCTCCTGCAGGGTGAGCCCTGGGGGTGCCCCTCCTGCAGGGTGAGCCCTGTGGGTGCCCCTCCTGCAGGGTGAGCCCTGGGGGTGCCCCTCCTGCAGGGTGAGCCCTGGGGGTGCCCCTCCTGCAGGGTGAGCCCTGGGGGTGCCCCTCCTGCAGGGTGAGCCCTGGGGGTGCCCCTCCTGCAGGGTGAGCCCTGGGGGTGCCCCTCCTGCAGGGTGAGCCCTGGGGGTGCCCCTCCTGCAGGGTGAGCACTGGGGGTGCCCCTCCTGCAGGGTGAGCCCTGTGGGTGCCCCTCCTGCAGGGTGAGCCCTGTGGGTGCCCCTCCTGCAGGGTGAGCCCTGTGGGTGCCTCTCCTGGGTGCCCCTCCTGCAGGGTGAGCCCTGTGGGTGCCCCTCCTGCAGGGTGAGCCCTGTGGGTGCCCCTCCTGCAGGGTGAGCCCTGTGGGTGCCCCTCCTGCAGGGTGAGCCCTGTGGGTGCCCCTCCTGCAGGGTGAGCCCTGTGGGTGCCCCTCCTGCAGGGTGAGCCCTCTGGGTGCCCCTCCTGCAGGGTGAGCCCTCTGGGTGCCCCTCCTGCAGGGTGAGCCCTCTGGGTGCCCCTCCTGCAGGGTGAGCCCTCTGGGTGCCCCTCCTGCAGGGTGAGCCCTCTGGGTGCCCCTCCTGCAGGGTGAGCCCTCTGGGTGCCCCTCCTGCAGGGTGAGCCCTCTGGGTGCCCCTCCTGCAGGGTGAGCCCTCTGGGTGCCCCTCCTGCAGGGTGAGCCCTCTGGGTGCCCCTCCTGCAGGGTGAGCCCTCTGGGTGCCCCTCCTGCAGGGTGAGCCCTCTGGGTGCCCCTCCTGAAGGGTGAGCCCTGTGGGTGCCCCTCCTGCAGGGTGAGCCCTGTGGGTGCCCCTCCTGCAGGGTGAGCCCTGTGGGTGCCCCTCCTGCAGGGTGAGCCCTGTGGGTGCCCCTCCTGCAGGGTGAGCCCTGTGGGTGCCCCTCCTGCAGGGTGAGCCCTGTGGGTGCCCCTCCTGCAGGGCGAGCCCTGTGGGTGCCCCTATCTCCTGTCATGACCTGTGATGTGCACATGATGTCACCAGTGGAGTATCAGCTCTTCAGCCTGTGTGCTGTATGAGAGGTGATGCTGGGACCTGTAGTGCTCCCTGTGTACTTACCCTCTATGCCAGGCTCTATGCCAGGCTCCATCCCAGGCTCCATCCCCGGCCCCTTCGGTCTCCCCATCGCCTCCAGGTAAGTTCTCTCATCCTGATCACATGGGATCTTCTACCTGCAGGCCCCGCCCCTGACTCCTCCCTCCAGGAGTGATAGCCCCGCCCCGGCCCGGACAATGATTACACATCCAGACACAGAGATAATAGCGGCTGATAACACATGTATACTGCCTGATGTATCTAAGCTCAGCGTGTGTGATACTGCCAGATGTATCTAAGCTCAGCGTGTGTGATACTGCCTGATGTATCTAAGCTCAGCGTGTGTGATACTGCCAGATGTATCTAAGCTCAGCGTGTGTGATACTGCCTGATGTATCTAAGCTCAGTGTGTGTGATACTGCCAGATGTATCTAAGCTCAGCGTGTGTGATACTGCCTGATGTATCTAAGCTCAGCGTGTGTGATACTGCCAGATGTATCTAAGCCCAGCGTGTGTGATACTGCCTGATGTATCTAAGCCCAGCGTGTGTGATACTTCCAGATGTCTCTAAGTCCAGCGTGTGTGATACTGCCTGATGTATCTAAGCCCAGCGTGTGTGATACTGCCTGATGTATCTAAGCCCAGCGTGTGTGAAACTGCCAGATGTATCTAAGCCCAGCGTGTGTGAAACTGCCAGATGTATCTAAGCCCAGCGTGTGTGTCACTGATGTATATACAGGAGATCCCCAGGTTATACCGGCTTTACATATATCATTATATACAGGAGATCCCCAGGTTATACCGGCTGTACATATATCATTATATACAGGAGATCCCCAGGTTATACCGGCTGTACATATATCATTATATACAGGAGATCCCCAGGTTATACCGGCTGTACATATATCATTATATACAGGAGATCCCCAGGTTATACCGGCTGTACATATATCATTATATACAGGAGATCCCCAGGTTATACCAGCTGTACATATATCATTATATACAGGAGATCCCCAGGTTATACCGGCTGTACATATTTCATTATATACAGGAGATCCCCAGGTTATACCAGCTGTACATATATCATTATATACAGGAGATCCCCAGGTTATACCAGCTGTACATATATCATTATATACAGGAGATCCCCAGGTTATACCGGCTGTACATATATCATTATATACAGGAGATCCCCAGGTTATACCAGCTGTACATATATCATTATATACAGGAGATCCCCAGGTTATACCGGCTGTACATATATCATTATATACAGGAGATCCCCAGGTTATACCGGCTGTACATATATCATTATATACAGGAGATCCCCAGGTTATACCAGCTGTACATATATCACTATATACAGGAGATCCCCAGGTTATACCGGCAGTACATATATCATTATATACAGGAGATCCCCAGGTTATACCGGCTGTACATATATCATTTTATACAGGAGATCCCCAGGTTATACCGGCTGTACATATATCATTATATACAGGAGATCCCCAGGTTATACCGGCTGTACATATATCATTATATACAGGACATTCCCAGGTTATACCGGCTGTACATATATCATTATATACAGGAGATCCCCAGGTTATACCGGCTGTACATATATCACTATATACAGGAGATCCCCAGGTTATACCGGCTGTACATATATCACTATATACAGGAGATCCCCAGGTTATACCGGCTGTACATATATCATTATATACAGGAGATCCCCAGGTTATACCGGCTGTACATATATAATTATATACAGGAGATCCCCAGGTTATACCGGCTGTACATATATCACTATATACAGGAGATCCCCAGGTTATACCGGCTGTACATATATCATTATATACAGGAGATCCCCAGGTTATACCGGCTGTACATATATCATTATATACAGGAGATCCCCAGGTTATACCGGCTGTACATATATCATTATATACAGGAGATCCCCAGGTTATACCGGCTGTACATATATCATTATATACAGGAGATCCCCAGGTTATACCGGCTGTACATATATCATTATATACAGGAGATCCCCAGGTTATACCAGCTGTACATATATCATTATATACAGGAGATCCCCAGGTTATACCGGCTGTACATATATCATTATATAAAGGAGATGCCCAGGTTATACCGGCTGTACATATATCATTATATACAGGAGATCCCCAGGTTATACCGGCTGTACATATATCATTATATACAGGAGATCCCCAGGTTATACCGGCTGTACATATATCATTATATACAGGAGATCCCCAGGTTGTACCGGCTGTACATATATCATTATATACAGGAGATCCCCAGGTTATACCGGCTGTACATATATCATTATATACAGGAGATCCCCAGGTTATACCGGCTGTACATATATCATTATATACAGGAGATCCCCAGGTTATACCGGCTGTACATATATCATTATATAAAGGAGATCCCCAGGTTATAGCAGCTGTACATATATCATTATATACAGGAGATCCCCAGGTTATACCAGCTGTACATATATCATTATATACAGGAGATCCCCAGGTTATACCGGATGTACATATATCACTATATACAGGAGATCCCCAGGTTATACCGGCTGTACATATATCATTATATACAGGAGATCCCCAGGTTATACCGGCTGTACATATATCATTATATACAGGAGATCCCCAGGTTATACCGGCTGTACATATATCATTATATACAGGAGATTCCCAGGTTATACCAGCTGTACATATATCATTATATACAGGAGATCCCCAGGTTATACCGGCTGTACATATATCATTATATACAGGAGATCCCCAGGTTATACCGGCTGTACATATATCATTATATACAGGAGATCCCCAGGTTATACCAGCTGTACATATATCACTATATACAGGAGATCCCCAGGTTATACCAGCTGTACATATATCATTATATACAGGAGATTCCCAGGTTATACCGGCTGTACATATATCATTATATACAGGAGATCCCCAGGTTATACCGGCTGTACATATATCATTATATACAGGAGATCCCCAGGTTATACCGGCTGTACATATATCATTATATACAGGAGATCCCCAGGTTATACCGGCTGTACATATATCATTATATACAGGAGATCCCCAGGTTATACCGGCTGTACATATATCATTATATACAGGAGATCCCCAGGTTATACCGGCTGTACATATATCATTATATACAGGAGATCCCCAGGTTATCCCGGCTGTACAGATATCATTATATACAGGAGATCCCCAGGTTATACCGGCTATACATATATCATTATATACAGGAGATCCCCAGGTTATACCGGCTGTACATATATCACTATTTATAGGAGATCCCCAGGTTATACCAGCTGTAAATATATCATTATATACAGGAGATCCCCAGGTTATACCGGCTGTACATATATCATTATATACAGGAGATCCCCAGGTTATACCGGCTGTATATATATCTGTATATACAGGAGATCCCCAGGTTATACCGGCTGTACATATATCATTATATACAGGAGATCCCCAGGTTATACCGGCTGTACATATATCATTATATACAGGAGATCCCCTGGTTATACCTGCTGTACATATATCATTATATACAGGAGATCCCCAGGTTATACCGGCTGTACATACATCATTATATACAGGAGATCCCCAGGTTATACCGGCTGTACATATATCATTATATACAGGAGATCCCCAGGTTATACCAGCTGTACATATATCATTATATACAGGAGATCCCCAGGTTATACCAGCTGTACATATATCATTATATACAGGAGATCCCCAGGTTATACCGGCTGTACATGTATCATTATATACAGGAGATCCCCAGGTTATACCGGCTGTGCATATATCATTATATACAGGAGATCCCCAGGTTATACCGGCTGTACATATATCATTATATACAGGAGATCCCCAGGTTATACCGGCTGTGCATATATCATTATATACAGGAGATCCCCAGGTTATACCGGCTGTACATATATCATTATATACAGGAGATCCCCAGGTTATAGCGGCTGTACATATATCATTATATACAGGAGATCCCCAGGTTATACCGGCTGTACATATATCATTATATACAGGAGATCCCCAGGTTATACCGGCTGTATATATATCATTATATACAGGAGATCCCCAGGTTATACCGGCTGTACATATATCATTATATACAGGAGATCCCCAGGTTATACCAGCTGTACATATATCATTATATACAGGAGATCCCCAGGTTATACCGGCTGTACATATATCATTATATACAGGAGATCCCCAGGTTATACCGGCTGTACATATATCATTATATACAGGAAATGCCCAGGTTATACCGGCTGTACATATATCATTATATACAGGAGATCCCCAGGTTATACCGGCTGTACATATATCATTATATACAGGAGATCCCCAGGTTATACCGGCTGTACATATATCATTATATACAGGGGATCCCCAGGTTATACCGGCTGTACATATATCATTATATACAGGAGATCCCCAGGTTATACCGGCTGTACATATATCATTATATACATGGTGTTATTATGGTCTGGATGTGTTTCTCTGTACAGATACAATTAATAAATATTGTTACAGAAGTTAATGGGAGGGTTCGGAGCGGGGGGGGTCACTTATCCCCCGGATCACAGGACACAGCTGGCGGGTCGGGGAGGTACTATCAGGGCTGTAGCTAAGATCAGGGTTAGGTGGGGCCGGAGAAGACGTCGTCCTCTTGTAGATGTAATGTAAACACTGAGCTGCGGCCACCACAGACGACCAGAGCCAAGTACCAGGCACTCAGTCATACAGGGAGCACACACTGTACAGGAACAGAACCGGCCCAGCCCAATCATCCACCGCACCACTAGTAATACTCACATACATGGCCTGCAGATTATCACACCACGGACCTCTAGAGATCTGCTGATCATCACCCCCTATACCTCCTGACAGATACATAGTGATACTAAGGGTTAACTGAAAAAAGATCCAAGTTCTATAAATAAATACAGAACCAGAACCAAATTCTATAAATAAACACAGCACCAGAACCAAATTCTATAAATAAATGCCGCACCAGAACCAAGTTCTATAAATACATACCGCACCAGAACCACATTCTATAAATAAATGCAGCACCAGAACCAAATTCTATAAATAAATACAGCACCAGAACCAAATTCTATAAATAAATACAGCACCAGAACCATTTTTTTAAATAAATACAGCACCAGAACCAAATTCTATAAATAAATACAGCACCAGAACCAAATTCTATAAATAAATGCAGCATCAGAACCAAGTTCTATAAATAAACACAGAACCAGAACCAAATTGTATAAAAAACAAATACAGCACCAGGACCAAGTTGTTTCAATAAATGCAGTACCAGAACCAGATTCTTTAGTGAATGCAGCATCAGAACCAAGTTTGATTCGTGAAAAACACACATTGTATACATAAATGCGGCTCTAGAGCTGAGTTCTATACATAAATATAGCATCATAACCAAGCCTAGTATGTAAATACAGCACCAGAATCAAGTTCTATGTATAAATTTAGCACCAGAAGTTGTATACATAAATTCAAGTGATAACATTGTATACATAAACACAGCACCAGAACTGAGTTCTATAAATAAATGCAGCACCGGAACCAAGATCTATAAATAAACACAGCACCAGAACCAAGATCTATAAATAAATACAGCACCAGAACCAAGATCTATAAATAAATGCAGCACCAGAACCAAGATCTATAAATAAATGCAGCACCAGAACCAAATTCTATAAATAAATACAGCATCAGAACCAAATTCTATAAATAAATAAAGCACCAGAACCAAATTCTATAAATAAATGCAGCATCAGAACCAAGTTCTATAAATAAACACAGAACCAGAACCAAATTGTATAAAAAACAAATACAGCACCAGGACCATGTTGTTTCAATAAATGCAGTACCAGAACCAGATTCTTTAGTGAATGCAGCACCAGAACCAAGTTTGATTCATGAAAAACACACATTCTGTAGATAAATGCGGCTCTAGAGCAGAGTTCTATACATAAATACAGCACCAGAATCAAGTTCTATGTATAAATTTAGCACCAGAAGTTGTATACATAAATTCAAGTGATAACATTGTATACATAAACACAGCACCAGAACTGAGTTCTATAAATAAATGCAGCACCAGAACCAAGATCTATAAATAAATACAGCACCCGAACCAAGATCAATAAATAAATACAGCACCAGAACCAAGATCTATAAATAAATGCAGCACCAGAACCAGGATCTATAAAGAAATACAGCACCAGAACCAGGATCTATAAATAAATACAGCACCAGAACCAAGATCTATAAATAAATGCAGCACCAGAACCAAGATCTAGAAATAAATGCAGCACCAGAACCAAGATCTATAAATAAATACAGCACCAGAACCAAGATCTATAAATAAATACAGCACCAGAACCATGGCTCCTCACTCTGGAGAAAGCAGCAATTTTTGTCTCTTCCCCTTGAACCCAAACGGACCGGACATGATTAATAAAACTAGTCCCCAGTGTCTGGCTATAGGGGGTCCGCTCCAATATTCTCGTTCCTGATGTGGTTTTGGACATGACCACCAGGCGACTTTTATAGTGTTCTATGATTAATCTATTGTAGTATCTCAGATACTTTATATCTCTCTGGTTTGTAAAGTACAAGGGATCAGTTCTAGGAGTTGGCGCCGCTCTGGAATGTGCAGATTTTAAAGTGTCCTTAGGGTCCCCCTATTCATCACATCCCTGCTCCGGTATTGTCCCGCTGGTGTTCCTGATCCCAGCTGTGGGGGGCGCCGGCTATTGTCCGCACTGGGTGTCCTGCTGCAGGTCTATAGTGATGGTCACTGTATTTCCTGTGTGATCACTATTCTGTTATCATTACATCTGGTGAGGAAATCGTCCCAAAAAATAAAAACATCATCTATGTACCTCCCCAAAAAGAGAAGGTCCTGGGTGAGACACCCCAAATCCTCAACAGGAATGTGTCCAGCCTCCCGCCACCCTAGAAATACATTTATGAAATTTGGGGCGCGCGTCGTGCCCATGGCGGTGCCTCCTGTCTGTAAATTATTAAAGAAAAAACTAACACAATCACAAATGGGGCAAAGACACCGACAGCACAAAGGATATATCCTGCAGTTTATTACACCCCTGACGCCTCTAGATATCTGCAGAGCATCACTCCTCTACCTCCTGATGCATAGTGATATATCCTGCAGATTATTACACCACTGACCTCTCTAGAGTTCTGCAGAGCATCACTCCCCTACCTCCTGATACATAGAGATATATCCTGCAGAGTATTACACCCCTGACCTCTCTAGAAATCTACAGAGCATCGCTCCTCTACCTCCTGATGCATAGTGAGATATCCTGCAGATTATTACACCCCTGACCTCTCTAGAGATCTGCAGAGCATCGCTCATCTACCTCCTGATACATAGTGAAATATCCTGCAGATTATTACACCCCTGACCTCTCTAGAGATCTGCAGAGCATCACTCCTCTACCTCCTGATACATAGCGATATATCCTGCAGATTATTACACCACTGACCTCTCTAGAGACCTGCAGAGCATCGCTCCTCTTCCTCATGATACATAGTGATATATCCTGCAGATTTTAACACCCCTGACCTTTATAGAGATCTGCAGAGCATCGCTCTTCTACCACCTGATACATAGTGATATCTGCTGCAGATTATTCCACCCCTGACCTCTCTAGAGATTTGCAGAGCATCGCTCCTCTGCCTCCTGATACATAGTAATATATATTGCAGAGCATAGCTCCTCTGCCTCCTGATACACAGTGATATATTCTGCAGAGCATCGCTCCCCTACCTCCTGATACATAGTGATATATCCTGCAGAGCATCGCTCCCCTACCTCCTAATACATAGCGATATATCCTGCAGAGCATCGCTCCTCTACCTCCTGATACATAGCGATATATCCTGCAGAGCATCGCTCCTCTACCTCCTGATACATAGCGATATATCCTGCAGAGCATCGCTTCTCTACCTCCTAATACATAGCGATATATCCTGCAGAGCATCGCTCCCCTACCTCCTGATACATAGTGATATATCCTGCAGAGCATAGCTCCTCTGCCTCCTGATACATAGTGATATATTCTGCAGAGCATCGCTCCCCTACCTCCTGATACATAGTGATATATCCTGCAGAGCATCGCTCCCCTACCTCCTGATACATAGTGATATATCCTGCAGAGCATCGCTCCCCTACCTCCTGATACATAGCGATACATCATGCAGATTGTTACACCCCTGACCGCTATAGAGATCTGCAGAGCATCGCTCCCCTACCTCCTGATTCATAGTGATACATCCTGCAGATTATTCCACCCCTGACCTCTGTAGACACCTGCAGCACATTGCTCTGCAGTTATTGGGTAACCACATGAAGCGGGTTGCTGTCTCCAGGGGATGTGATGTGTCCCTCCTCCCGCGTGCTCCGGGTCTGTAGTCAGCAGTAAATTACCTGTAAATATTCCCGGATTGTCACATCAAACGCTCTGGTGTCCGGGAGCGGAGGATCACTGCCATAATTGTTCTCCTGTGATAATTTGGGTGGAGAATCGGCGCAGACGTCAGCCTAAAACATGGCTAATTCCTGGCTTTGAAATATATAACCCGAGCGCTGAGGCCATGATGGCACTTGTCCGCACTCCACGTCCCAATAATGAAACTTTAATCACACACAGTAATGTGTACAGGACGACTCGTCTTACCTCAGGGAGAGACCATGGAGATAAGGCCTCACATACTGTACACACAGGGCTTACAGGGGAGTCTCACCTGTACAGTAACAACAGTATCCTGTATATCACAGCCCCGCCCCCTACCTGTATATCCTGTGTGATAGGTGGTCACAGCCCCGCCCCATGCCTGTATATCCTGTATGAGAGGTAGTTATAGCCCCGCCCCCGGCATGTATATCCTGTGTGAGAGGTAATAACAGCCCCGCCCCCTGCCTGTATATCCTGTGTGAGAGGTAATAACAGCCCCGCCCCCTGCCTGTATATCCTGTGTGAGAGGTGGTCACAGCCCCGCCCCCTGCTTGTATATCCTGTGTGAGAGGTAGTCACAGCCCCGCCCCCTGCCTGTATATCCTGTGTGAGAGGTAGTCACAGCCCCGCCCCCTGCCTGTACATCCTGTGTGAGAGGTGGTCACAGCCCCGCCCCATGCCTGTATATCCTGTGTGAGAGGTAGTCACAGCCCTGCCCCCTGCCTGTACATCCTGTGTGGGAGGTAGTCACAGCCCCGCCCCCTGCCTGTATATCCTGTGTGAGAGGTAGTCACAGCCCCGCCCCCCTGCCTGTACGTATATCCCGTGTGAGAGGTAGTCACAGCCCCGCCCCTGCCTGTACATCCTGTGTGAGAGGTAGTCACCGCCCCGCCCCCTGCCTGTGTATCTTGTGTGAGAGGTAGTCACAGCCCCGCCCCCCTGCCTGTACGTATATCCCGTGTGAGAGGTAGTCACAGCCCCGCCCCCTGCCTGTACATCCTGTGTGAGAGGTAGTCACAGCCCTGCCCCCTGCCTGTATATCCCATGTGAGAGGTAGTCACAGCCCCGCCCCCTGCCTGTATATCCTGTGTGAGAGGTAGTCACAGCCCCACCCCCTGCCTGTATATCCCATGTGAGAGGTAGTCACAGCCCCGCCCCCTGCCTGTATATCCCATGTGAGAGGTAGTCACAGCCCCGCACCCTGCTTGTATATCCTGTGTGAGAGGTAGTCACAGCCCCGCCCCCTGCCTGTATATCCCATGTGAGAGGTAGTCACAGCCCCGCCCCCTGCCTGTATATCCCATGTGAGAGGTAGTCACAGCCCCGCCCCCTGCCTGTATATCCCGTGTGAGAGGTAGTCACAGCCCCGCCCCCTGCCTGTATATCCTGTGTGAGAGGTAGTCACAGCCCCGCCCCCTGCCTGTATATCCCATGTGAGAGGTAGTCACAGCCCCGCCCCCTGCCTGTACATCCTGTGTGAGAGGTAGTCACAGCCCCGCCCCCTGCCTGTATATCCCATGTGAGAGGTAGTCACAGCCCCGCCCCCTGCTGATCACATCACTGATATAATGGGCAGGTGATCAGACATGATATGATGAGAAGATATCAGGACAATGGTGGATGACGCGGTGCACTTCTCACCTGCCTCATACGTCTCCCACCTGTCGCCTCTATCCACATGGATGGATCCGATCCTGCGTCTCCCACACACAGCTGTGCTCTGTGCCCTGTGCTCTGTGCCCTGTGCCACCCACTCCTCAGCATCACCACTGACTGGGTCCTGACACCAGCACCAACATGTACAGCACAACCCAGACACAGCTCAGCTGTATCACACAGGAGAGGATTAGATACACAGCTCAGCAGTATCACACAGGAGAGGATGAGATACACAGCTCAGCTGTATCACACAGGAGAGGATTAGATACACAGCTCAGCTGTATCACACAGGAGAGGATTAGATACATAGCTCAGCAGTATCACACAGGAGAGGATGAGATACACAGCTCAGCTGTATCACACAGGAGAGGATGAGATACACAGCTCAGCTGTATCACACAGGAGAGGATGAGATACACAGCTCAGCTGTATCACACAGGAGAGGATTAGATACACAGCTCAGCTGTATCACACAGGAGAGGATTAGATACATAGCTCAGCTGTATCACACAGGAGAGGATTAGATACACAGCTCAGCAGTATCACACAGGAGAGGATTAGATACACAGCTCAACAGTATCACACAGAAGAGGATTAGATACACAGCTCAGCAGTATCTCACAGGAGAGGATTAGATACACAGCTCAGCAGTATCTCACAGGAGAGGATTAGATACACAGCTCAACAGTATCACACAGAAGAGGATTAGATACACAGCTCAGCAGTATCTCACAGGAGAGGATTAGATACACAGCTCAGCAGTATCTCACAGGAGAGGATTAGATACACAGCTCAACAGTATCACACAGGAGAGGATTAGATACACAGCTCAGCAGACAGTATCACACATTAGATACACAACCCGGCAGGCAATATCACACATTAGATACACAGCTCAGCAGACAGTATCACACATTAGATACACGGCTTGGCAGGCAGTATCACACATTAGATACACGGCTTGGCAGGCAGTATCACACATTAGATACACAACCCGGCAGGCAGTATCACACATTAGATACACAACCCGGCAGGCAGTATCACACATTAGATACACGGCCCGGCAGGCAGTATCACACATTAGATACACAACCCGGCAGGCAGTATCACACATTAGATACACGGCCCGGCAGGCAGTATCACACATTAGATACACGGCCCGGCAGGCAGTATCACACATTAGATACACGGCTTGGCAGGCAGTATCACACATTAGATACACGGCTTGGCAGGCAGTATCACACATTAGATACACGGCCCGGCAGGCAGTATCACACATTAGATACACGGCTTGGCAGGCAGTATCACACATTAGATACACGGCTTGGCAGGCAGTATCACACATTAGATACACGGCCCGGCAGGCAGTATCACACATTAGATACACGGCCCGGCAGGCAGTATCACACATTAGATACACGGCCCGGCAGGCAGTATCACACATTAGATACACGGCCCGGCAGGCAGTATCACACATTAGATACACAACCCGGCAGGCAGTATCACACATTAGATACACAACCCGGCAGGCAGTATCACACATTAGATACACGGCCCGGCAGGCAGTATCACACATTAGATACACAACCCGGCAGGCAGTATCACACATTAGATACACGGCCCGGCAGGCAGTATCACACATTAGATACACGGCTTGGCAGGCAGTATCACACATTAGATACACGGCTTGGCAGGCAGTATCACACATTAGATACACGGCCCGGCAGGCAGTATCACACATTAGATACACGGCTTGGCAGGCAGTATCACACATTAGATACACGGCTTGGCAGGCAGTATCACACATTAGATACACGGCCCGGCAGGCAGTATCACACATTAGATACACGGCCCGGCAGGCAGTATCACACATTAGATACACGGCCCGGCAGGCAGTATCACACATTAGATACACGGCCCGGCTTCCTGTTGTGTACACGGTGCTGGTTTCCATGGTGATCTCCATGTTATCAGCTTCCTGGAGGCCTCGGGATTCCTCCTCTTTTCCGTCCTATCCCCGGATATCTCCAGCTCCTTCCTATCTGCTCCATGACGTCTCCTCTCCTATATTTTCAATCTTGTCTAAATTCCTCAGAGTTTCCCACGTGGGGCCTGATTCATGTCCCAGAATTCGAGGGGATCTCCATAATCACCATGGTCCCTGGGAGTCACCAGTGAGTATGACCACCACCAGCACCACTCATGGTCAGGAGAGGAGCCACTGCCATGGTACAGCCGATCCCATATGGTCTGGACACGCAGGAGTTAATCAGTCATGGGGGGGGGGGGGAGCCCTGGAATTTCCTGAGGGGTCAGGACACCTTGCTGACCTCACGTGAGGTGTCCAGGAAGTGTTATCATGTGCACATTACATCCGGAATGAGCTCATGGAGAAGTCGGGATCAGCGGGAAATAATCCTGGGAATATTGCCGCCTCCATGTTCTCAGACTCGGGTCGTGACTCTTAAAGGGGCGTTCCTCCTCACTGGTAGAGGTGACAACCACCAGCAGCGTCCATTGTGGTGGGTATCACTGAGTGTCTGCATAAGTGTCAGTCCTAACTGCAGATCTAGCCTTCTATTCATACGTCACACCATGGCTGAACAGCGCTGTGTCAGACAACCCAGCTTTCCATAGGTCTGTACGGGAGCTATGTGACTGAGCCCCTGATGCTGCCCCCTATCTTGCTGTAGCTGGTGCTACCTGAGGCGAGAGGTTCAACTTGGCTGATGCTCCCCTGGCTACATTCCTTGTCTATCACTCCAGTTCTGGCTTTCTGAATCAGGAGGCACAGGATGAACAAAGCATTGGTCAGTCTTACTAACCCTGAGAGTGGTAAATCTCCTGTATGTGTGTGTCAGTCCTCGCATTACATCCCTAAACCCTGCTTTCCACTCAACTTTTCCAGGAATGGCAGCGCCTTGTGTGGATTGTCAGCTCTGTGGGTTAGTGTCAGTGTGATGGGATACATACACGTAGGGTGTCTTTGATCTCGCCCCACCTCGTATAATGGGCCGGGGTTAAACATTTACACGTCCTCCAGGATTTTACAGGCAGCGAAGAAGTGACAAGATGGAGATGCCCTCCTCCTCCTCACCAGACGTCAAATGTGAACACAGTCCTAACCACAGCCTGATAACACGGGAGAATCCACCTCCCAGAATCCTCTGACATCACTGATGACATCACACCGTATTTCCACCTCCCAGAATCCTCTGCTCCGGCTCTGGTGACATCACTGATGACATCACGCCGTATTTCCACCTCCCAGAATCCTCTGCTCCGGCTCTGGTGACATCACTGATGACATCATGCTGTATTTCCACCTCCCAGAATCCTCTGCTCCAGCTCTGGTGACATCACTGATGACATCATGCTGTATTTCCACCTCCCAGAATCCTCTGCTCCGGCTCTGGTGACATCACTGATGACATCACGCCGTATTTCCACCTCCCAGAATCCTCTGTTACGGCTCTGGTGACATCACTGATGACATCACGCCGTATTTCCACCTCCCAGAATCCTCTGCTCTGGCTCTGGTGGCATCACTGATGACATCACGCCGTATTTCCACCTCCAAGTATCCTCTGTTCCGGCTCTGGTGACATCACTGATGACATCACGCCGTATTTCCACCTCCCAGAATCCTCTGCTCCGGCTCTGGTGACATCACTGATGACATCACGCACTATTTCCACCTCCCAGAATCCTCTGCTCCGGCTCTGGTGACATCACTGATGACATCACGCTGTATTTCCACCTCCCAGAATCCTCTGCTCCGGCTCTGGTGACATCACTGATGACATCACGCCGTATTTCCACCTCCCAGAATCCTCTGCTCCGGCTCTGGTGACATCACTGATGACATCACGCACTATTTCCACCTCCAAGTATCCTCTGCTCCGGCTCTGGTGACATCACTGATGACATCACACTGTATTTCCATCTCCCAGAATCCTCTGCTCCGGCTCTGGTGACATCACTGATGACATCACGCCCTATTTCCACCTCCCAGAATCCTCTGCTCCGGCTCTGATGACATCACTGATGACATCCCGCTGTATTTCAAGGACAATTATCTCCTCATTTACTAATTGGCCAATTATCCCGGGTCAGAAATGCTGAAATCTTCTTAAAGCGACGCTAATCCCCAAATACTTCTCTCATTAATTTCTTATAAATCCGGTAAATTTCACAAATCTGAGACAGGGGCGGAGCATCACCTGATCCGGAATATTTCTCACATTTATAATATATTATAACGGGAGAGCTGGGTGACTGTGTTTCAGATACCCAGCTTTCCCAGATGTGTATCACTAACCCCATATATCTATATGGTCACTTTGCTATTCAGGATTGTTTAGATTATTTAGTTACTCAGCTTTCCCAGTACCAGATATAACTAAATTACCACAGAGTATTAAAAACAGCACCACCTAGTGGTCAATAAATGATGAAAAATCATTGCATAATGATGCCTTGCAGGCACCCAGCTTTCCCAGTACCAGATATAGCTAAATTACCACAGAGTAGAACTAAATAGAAACATTTTCTAACATATTTCCATAGGCAACAATGAAACAGCGCCACCTAGAGGCCAAGTTATAAGGAAAAATCATCACCCCAAGAAGCTGCATTTCATATAGTCACCCTCGTTATCCAGTTCATAAAAAAGCACAGTGCTCAACGTGAGTAGGGTGATTGACCTGTCCTTCAGGATTCCAGGAAAGCTGAGTGGTAACTGTAATAGCAGCCATATTGATCATCACCCAGCTTTCCCAGTGGCAGATATTACCTAATAACTACATAGAACTTCAAAGACTTGTATTCCCTGACTTATTTATCAAGCAAAGCAGCACCACTTTGTTGCTCTATAATTGCACTATAATGCTATGCAGTCACCCAACTTTTCCAGTACCAGATATAACTATCTAACCCTATTATAGAACTTTATGGTAGAAGATGAGTCTACTGTTTTCTGACCTATTCTCATAGATTTCAATACAAACAGCTCCAATGTGTGGTAAATATATGATGAAAAATCAGTACCCAATGACACCATGCAGTCACCCAGCTTTCCCTGTACCAGATATAACTAAATAACTGTATAACAGAACTTCATTGTAGAGACTGAATTAAATCATAAATTCTAGGATTCACAGGATAGCAAAGCTTTATTGTAGAGGACAATTTTCACACTTATTTTTATACAACTCAACAAAAACAGCAACACCTGGTGGTCAATATATGATGAAAAAACATCACACGCTGATGCTGTGCAGTCACCCAGCTTTCCCAGGACCAGATATAACTAAATAACCATAAAGCAGAGCTTCATTGTAGAGGATTGCTAAATTACATCATAGATTCCAATAAAAACAGCTCCACCTTATGGTCAATACATGATGAAAAATCATTAGACAGTGACGCCATACAGCCACCCAGCTTTCCCAGTACCATATATCCTAGATAACTATATGGCAGAACTTTGTACTAGAGATTGAACCCATTAAATTGTAGATTCTATTGATAAAGCGCCACTTACTGGTCACTCTCAGAGTCATTACACAGTGACGCCATGGAGTCACCCAGCTTTCCCAGTACCAGATAAACAAAAAAAACTATATGAAAGAACCTCATTGTAGAGGGTGACTCAGTTACTCCAATTTTCACACCTTTTTTCATACAATCAAATAAAAAAAACTGTGTCATCTAGTGCTCAATTTCTGATGAAAAATCATTACACAGTGATGCCGTTCAGTCACCCAGCTTTCCCAGGACCAGACATAACTAAATAACCATATAACAAAGCTTCATTGTACTGGATTGCTCAATAACATCATAGATTCCAATGAAACAGCGCCACCTAGTGATCACTTGGTGATGAAAAATCCACAGAGACGTCATGCAGTCACCCAACTTTCCCAGTAGCAGATAAAACTAAATAACCATATAGCAGAGCTTCATTGAAGGGGTTTGCTCAATTACATCATAGATTCCAATTAAACAGCGCCACCTAGTGATCACTTTGTGATGAAAAATCAATACACAGAGACGTCATTCATTCATCCAGCTTTCCCAGTACCAGATATAACTAAATAACCATATAGCAGAGCACCATTGAAGGGGTTTGCTCAATTACATCATAGTTTCCAATGAAATGGCGCCACCTAGTTGTCAATTTGTGGTGAAAAATCATAACAACTTTATGAAAATTTAAGAAATGTAAAGATTTTGGTCCAAAAACGCTGAGGCGATGTACATGGACTCTGGAGGATCAGACTTGATGGCACCCGCCGCCGTCTTTGCTTATCAGCTCCTAGTGACGAGGGCCCTCAGCGCTGCGCTATTTGTGCCACTTATGAGTCAAGTGGCGCACACCCAGAGCACAAACACTGGAGTCCTGGCCCGGGACCACTCCACGCCGGGGCCCGCCCGTCCTGTACTTGAAGACTGTGCTGTATGTCACTGCGTCTATCCGCCCGGCTTCCCTCCTAATCTCCAGTCCATGGCAACCGGAGAGAGATAGCAGTGATCTTGGATCAACCTCGGGCTGCCATGGGCAGGGCGTGTAACCTATGAATCAGCTCATGTGCCGGCCACGTCTCCACACAACACTATAATAATGGCCGCTTCGAGGGATTGTCCATGACTGTGTAAATAAAGTTTATTGAACAATGTACTGGGATACAAGGCTGCTTCTTACAGCTAGGCCTGACAAGATGGCGGCCTCTAGTCTATGTATGTAACTAATCTAAGAAGTATGCGGGACCCATAAAAGGGCCCCTACACCCGCCCCTGTGACGTCCACCACCACATTAACGGGTTATAATCCAATTTTAAGAGCAGCTCGTCACGTCTCCAAGTAACACATGAGACGTCTCAATAAAATGTCTGTCTCATGACAGATTACAAAAACATGGCTGCACTTTTTACTAAACAGCGACACACATTACTACAGGCTGTGTGCGGTATTACACTGCGGCACCACGTGAGCTGCAGTACCAGATACAACCTCAGAGCCGCTGTGGCGCTGTTTCTGTGAGAAAGGAACCATGTTTTTGTGATACATAATACAATGTCTGAAAAAAAACGTCGATAGAGCGAGGCAGAGTAGATGTGGTTCCCCTTTAAGGCGACGATCCCTTGTTATTGGCTGAAAGATAATGAAATTAAACCCCTCCCACATTATGACTGAATTATAGGGATTTTTATAAATTCTTATATAAAGTCTCTTCTCCTTGTGTCTCATGGAGGGTCGTCACACTGGACACAACAATCTCATTGGTGTATGGACATGCCCTTTACATTTTTAACGCTGGGACTTGTAGTGCCCCAATAACCGCTTCTACTGGGTCCATGTCCCCCTCTTGTGACCCGGGACGCCCATGGTTAAAGGCATTACATGGGAAAACAGTAAAAACAATGGATGCAAAGCAAACAAGACGCAGGAGACGCTTTCTAACAATCCCGCCACCTCTGGTTACTGATCAGCCCATGCAGGCACTTAAAGGGACGGCTCATATTACTGGAACACCTGTGACTAGGCAAACAGAAGCCTCTACGACCTGGTCCAACCTGTCACCTACCTCGCCTATAATCCCAGTGGTAACCGGGGCTACTGACCTGTCCCCCACAGTGGAGAATTATCCCTTTAAGAACGTTATGTGTGACCCTTATTATACCACTGTATACATGACTCCCGATTATTCCACCATATACATGATAGGTGTCTCTATATTATACCATAAATATATAATACGTGGCCCCTTACTATACCATCATAGATGTGATAAATGACCCTCAATTATTCCGTCATATACGTGATACGTGGCCCCTTATTATACCGCCATATACATGATATGTGACCGCTATTATACCACTATATAGATGGTACACTACCCCTTATTATACTACTATTATACCGCTATATACATTGTACACTACCCCTTATTATACTGCTATTATATCACTATATACGTAGTGCACTACCCCTTACTATACCACTATATACATGATATGTGACCACTATTTTACCATCATATACATGAAACGTGACCCTTCTTATACCGCCATATACACAACATGTGGCTCCTTATTATACCACAAAATACACGCTCCATGGCCCTTATTATACTGCCAAAGACATGATGTGTGATGCTATTATACTGCCATATACATAGTAAGTTACCCCTTATTATACTACCATATACATAGTAAGTTACCCCTTATTATACTGCCATATACTTGGTAAGTTACCCCTTATTATACTGCCATATACATAGTAAGTTACCCCTTATTATACTGCCATTTACTTGGTAAGTTACCCCTTATTATACTGCCATATACATAGTAAGTTACCCCTTATTATACTGCCATATACTTGGTAAGTTACCCCTTATTATACTGCCATATACTTGGTAAGTTACCCCTTATTATGCTGCCATATACTTGGTAAGTTACCCCTTATTATACTGCCATATACTTGGTAAGTTACCCCTTATTATACTGCCATTTACTTGGTAAGTTACCCCTTATTATACTGCCATATACTTGGTAAGTTACCCCTTATTATGCTGCCATATACTTGGTAAGTTACCCCTTATTATACTGCCATATACTTGGTAAGTTACCCCTAGTATATCAACATATATGGGATACCTGACCTCTATTATACCAACATATACATGGAACGTGACCCCTATTATACCGCCATATACATGACTGTTAGGTAGATGAGAATATACAGGTAGAAGCATTGGGGTCCTGCACAGCCTGGGGGACCCCTTTATGACCACCTACGGCGCCCCCTAAGTCTGGTTCTCAGGAAATACAGTTGAGGTTGGAGATCCCGCTCCAGGGGGGTCTGTTTCCCCATCACAGAGCAGGCTGCCTGACTACGACTACAAGTCTCTGCATAGTCTAGCAGTTAGTACTAGTGAATAACTTCTGTAGGAAGGGAAGAAGATTCCTCAAAGTTCCCAGGGATCAATTTAAAGGGGATGTAACAAGCAACTTGGCCTCAGAGCTGACAATCTCTCATCCATACTAGTGACTAGTCACATCTTGTAGACTCTGATCCAGAGAGCGCAGCCCTGTCACTTCCCTATAATGCAGGATTTGGCAGAAGAGCTTGCACTCTTGTAGTGACTCACCCCTGGCGGTATCCCGGTCACTTCCAGTTCTGTCCTATGTGATGGGTGTCACATTAGAGACCCCGGGGTGCCCCTTAGTGTTGGGTGCTGATGTATTCCTAGCAGCGGCTCGCAGTAATGTGTGTGCCTGTAGGGACTATCCTCCCTGCTCCCTCCTCCACCACTCCCTGCTGCCTCCTCTCCCCCTCCTCCTCCGCCTCAGGTTGGAGTCACAGCTCCGCACTGATTCACACACTGTAACCCTGGAGCTGACAATCTGACGGACAATCCCTTAAAGGGCAACTCCAGAAAAAGAAACTGTAGGATTCTAACAGGGGGTGGAGCCAGAGGGGAGTGCAGGGGTAGCAATAGTATCCACACCATCATCCTTAAGGGGGCTACGCATATTGGTGTATTCTGAGAGGTGACCCTAGAACTTTGGGGCCCGGAAACTTTACCCAACTTTCTGCTGACCCTGAATGTTACATAACTCTGCATTACATTGTCTAGTGTCAGTCTACACTGCAAGCTCTCGCATTGTGTTCATATCCAGGACTGTGTTAGCCATTGCGGCGCCAGTAGGGAATCGTACCCCAGCTTTCCCTGCACCCAGAAAGCCACAGGGCGACTGTCATCAAACTGCTCTGCCCGTATAATGGTCACTGCCCATAGGGGCACCATCCAACTTTCCAAAGACCCTGAATGGGAAACATGTGCCCTGCTATACACAGCATGCTCTGTGTCAGTCTTCACTGTAATTCTAGAATTCTATTCATTAACTGCAAAACCTGAGATAAAAAGCAGAACTCTAGCCGGGAGGACACACTCCATAATGTCACCCTTTCATTGCTGGAGTCCTGGCGCCCCCTGGTGGTGTGATGTCACCGGTGGAGACAGTCAGCAGTACAATGTCTGATGAGATGTCACGTGTCGCTGTGCGTGGCCGGAGAATAATACGTCCGTGTAACATCCGTGGGCTCGGGCACACACAGCGCATTGTGTCACTTCTGACTGACAGCAGTTTTATCACCCACCAGAGATTCCTCCCGTGTCACCAACATATCACAACCCACAGGGGGCACTGGCGCCCCATCCAGTGCTGCCAATGGTCCAGGGTCCCCCTCGCACTTATCCCCTACCCCAGTGATGGCAAACCTTTTGGAGACAAAGTGCCCAAACTACAACCAAAATCCACTTATTTACCATGAAGTGCCAACATGGCAGTAACTTATTGCTCCCTGTTCTTCCAAATCTTTCAATCGTATCGGCCCCCTGAGGCAACCAATACACTTCAAAGAAGGAGGGCAAATTCAGACATCATTGTAGCTTCTCTACAGGGTCTCTCAGTAGAGGAAGAATGTTGGGTCCAGCAGGATGACCTCCAAAGATATTGCAGTTCTGTCAGCACCTTCTCACCATTCCTGCAATTCCTAACGGCTAATGAAGTGTCGCTTTAAAATAGCGCTGAGAGCAGCATCTCTTCAGTTTCCTGGGACTGCAGGAAGTTTTGGTGGATCTGGTCCTATTTGGCTAACTCTGTCCTGGGGCGATGGTCTGAGTGCCCACAGAAATGGCTCCGAGTGCCACCTCTGGCACCCGTGCCATAGGTTCGCCACCACTGCCCTACCCTAACATCAGGATGGGCGGCTGTGGTGGACAACCCCTTTAACTCCCCTGAGGCTGAGCTTTAAAACTTTTCATGCAATTTTGTAAAAAAATTTAGGCTCATAATTGGCAGTGCCATGCGCAGTACAGGAGCGCCCCGCCGAACCCCCTGCGCGGTACAGGAGCGCCCCGCCGACCCCCTGCGCGGTACAGGAGCGCCCCGCCGAACCCCCTGCGCGGTACAGGAGCGCCCCGCCGAACCCCCTGCGCGGTACAGGAGCGCCCCGCCGAACCCCCTGCGCGGTACAGGAGCGCCCCGCCGAACCCCCTGCGCGGTACAGGAGCGCCCCGCCGAACCCCCTGCGCGGTACAGGAGCGCCCCGCCGAACCCCCTGCGCGGTACAGGAGCGCCCCGCCGAACCCCCTGCGCGGTACAGGAGCGCCCCGCCGAACCCCCTGCGCGGTACAGGAGCGCCCCGCCGAACCCCCTGCGCGGTACAGGAGCGCCCCGCCGAACCCCCTGCGCGGTACAGGAGCGCCCCGCCGAACCCCCTGCGCGGTACAGGAGCGCCCCGCCGAACCCCCTGCGCGGTACAGGAGCGCCCCGCCGAACCCCCTGCGCGGTACAGGAGCGCCCCGCCGAACCCCCTGCGCGGTACAGGAGCGCCCCGCCGAACCCCCTGCGCGGTACAGGAGCGCCCCGCCGAACCCCCTGCGCGGTACAGGAGCGCCCCGCCGAACCCCCTGCGCGGTACAGGAGCGCCCCGCCGAACCCCCTGCGCGGTACAGGAGCGCCCCGCCGAACCCCCTGCGCGGTACAGGAGCGCCCCGCCGAACCCCCTGCGCGGTACAGGAGCGCCCCGCCGAACCCCCTGCGCGGTACAGGAGCGCCCCGCCGAACCCCCTGCGCGGTACAGGAGCGCCCCGCCGAACCCCCTGCGCGGTACAGGAGCGCCCCGCCGAACCCCCTGCGCGGTACAGGAGCGCCCCGCCGAACCCCCTGCGCGGTACAGGAGCGCCCCGCCGACCCCCTGCGCGGTGCAGGAGCGCCCTGACGGACCCCCTGCGCGGTGCAGGAGCGCCCTGCTGACCCCCTGCGTGGTACAGGAGCGCCCCGTCGACCCCCTGCGCGGTACAGGAGCACAACACTGACCCCCATGTGCAGGAACCAGGAGGGCACCCTAAGGTGCTGTTTTACAGCTCTTATAGAGGAATCTGTAATCATAAGTTTGTGTATGTTGTTAGTAGAAGCAGGACTGTGATATGTGGATTTATATTCCAGAATTGTAGCTTCTCCAGGTGCAAGCCTCACACAGCTTTGCGCTGTGCTCCACAGCTAGTATTATAACGTACCTGGAGATGTGTAATCAGACTTATGTGTATGTTGTTAGTAGCAGCAGGACTGTGTAATAGATTTATATTTCAGGATTGTACTGATGACCTGTCCTCACACAGCTGTTCTCTCTGCAGGCAGGGTTAGGTACGGTCTCCAGGAGAGATGTGTAATCATACCATTGTGGTTGTAGCAGCAGGACTGTTCTCACACTGCTGTGCCCTCTGCAGCCATTGTTCGGAGAGATGGGTAATTAGTAACAGGAGGACTGTGAAATATAATTATTATTCCAGGATTGTAGCAGGTATTGTCAGGTGCACTGGTGTGTTGGATCCCCTCCCTACACTGCTGTACGTCGTCGTCGTCGTCCCCCCCCTCTCTTACACACCTCTGTGCTTCAAACCTAGCTACAATCCTGGAATACAAATCCATATATCACAGTCCTGCTGCTACTAACAATATACGTAAAGGTATAATTACACGTCTCCAGGGACACTGGCCAGTTTGATTGGTAACATCTGCCCTGCAGTCTATAAAGATTAAAAAAAAAATTTTAACAAGGGTCCGACGCACTGAAACAAGTGCAGAGCGCAGCAGTGTCAGGATACAGACGCGCCCCTCATACAAGTCATCACACACCAGACTTTTATTCCACTTTTATTAGAAAACCCTCTTCTGTTCCAAAATGTGTGGGAATACGTGGGGCAGCCCGGTGCTCGATAGCGCCCCCTGCCCCTCGCTCTCTGTACTGTCAGGACGCAGCAGGTAGACGGCTTTAGCACCCAACACTGGGGGTGACCCCAAAAATAGAAAAAAAAACCTAAAATGGTGTTTTGTTGCATCTGAAGAATCACCCCAATATAAATTAGGTCCTGGAGCGCCCCCTGATGGAGGGTAGATGGCAGCAGGTCTGGGCAGAGCCGGCTGTACATGGGGTTCCCTGGAGAAGGCAGCGGGAGGGGGGTGCAGTCTCAGCAAGTCCTGAATGTGGGGTCAGGGGCGGAGCCTCAGTTCTTCTTGGGTTTCGGGGTGTCGTATTTTCTCTTGCTTGAATACCAGAGGAGGAGGGGGATGCCGATGGAGGGCAGAGTCATCACTCCGAAGGCGGCCCAGTCCAGCTACGGGTGAGAGAGGATACAAAGTGTTAACAATTATGCCGATGCCCGGCATGTGACGTGCACGCGCAGCAGCGCCCCCAAGTTCCAGGGGGAGGGAGCACATGTCTCTTCTGGAAATTAATATTCATATTATCCTGATACGGGAGATGTTATGAGATTATTATTTTATGAATGTTGTGATCTCTCTCTCTCTCCAGCTGCAGAATTGTGTGACTGCCCCCCGGGAGCAGAGCTGTAACCACATTATTTTGGAAACCAATCAGAGCTCAGCGTTCATTGTATAAGTTGCTGTGGGGAAAAGCTGAGCCTGAAACAGTTAAAAAGATAAGTATTTCCAAGTAGAAGCAGTAGCTATAACACAGGTACGTAGCACGTGCCGATCACCTACCTCTAGATACACCAGCGGCTGGCGTCACCCGCTCTCTTATGTTTATCCGTTTTATCTGGAGAGATTTCATCCGGCTGATAATTCTCTTGTTACCCGCGTCTGGTGAGCGAGGGGGGAGACCTGCGCCCTCCCAATACCGGTATCACACGTACACTGATAACTCATGTTATGGTCCCTTAACCCTTTGTATCCCACGTTCTGACCTCCGTCATACTGCGCTGCACGGACCTGCGTAAAGCGCCGCGCTATTGGAAGACGCGCTGAGGGTGCGGTTACATTTTGCAAGACGTACGACCCAGCGATCACTACAGGAGTAATTATTCGTCTTACAGCAATGACCATAAGGAAGCAGAATTTTTATATTTCCCTATTTTGTGATGAGGACATCCAACAGGTTTGGGATTGTGTAGTATATATGTGCGTTATAGGGTTAAATCTCTCCTCATAGGCGCAGCGGTATAGCACCAGATGTGTGGCCTTCCAGAAGGTGCAATAGGGATCATCGGGCCACAGCTCTCAGTGACATGACACACAGAGGTCATCAGGACTCCTGACATTTGCTTCTACGCTACACTGCTAAGGGGGCCATGACATAGCAGCTTTTTATCCACCCCCTCCCTAATACACATGTATAAACATCTATCAGAGACTGGAATGAAGCAGATATCAGACTTTTCTCAAGGCCAAGATGAATTCATCCCATGACAGCGAACCTGATCCTTACAGTACATTCACACGGCCGTTCTGGGAGCAGTAATTAATAATAATAATAATTCCTTTATCTGTATAGCGCCTACAGATTCTGTAGCGCTGCACAGAGCTGCCAGATAGGTCCCTGTCCCATATGGGGCTCACAATCTAATCACTTACCAGTATAATTTGCGTTGTCAGAGGAAACCAGAGTACCCGGAGGAAACCCATACAATTGCAGAGAGAACATACAAACTCCTTGCAGATGTTGACCCTGGGACTAGAACCCATGACCCCAGCGCTGCAAGGCTGTAGTGCTAACCACCGAGCCACCTTGCTGTGATCGCATGATTTCGAACCTGATCGCATCCCCCATAGACTTCTACGGCTCCTGAGATGAGCAGACGCAAAGTATATGTCATGCCCCATAGTTTAGCATATCTGCAGTGCAGCCGCTCATCTGCCTATGGAGGGAGGGGTGAAGAGTGCTCCCCAAGGATATGTGGCCTCATGGCAGCCTAAGAGCCATTATACTGAGGGCAAGATCCCATCTCTTACAGTGCAGTACCCCCCACACCCTTTCATCAAATATGACAACATCTGAGACACAGGTGTGAACAGGCACTTATGGCTGCCCTGGTTAGAGATCATCAGGCACTTACAAAATGTGGGGAGAATCGTCTATCAAACTCGCGCTGAGCCAGGATCCCTCCTTGTCCGGGGGCGCTGGTGTACCCCACCTGTCATAGAAAACACAGCATATAGTGAGGACTGGACCACACAGAAAGATACACAAACCCCTTAAACAATATGGAGGTGACAACTTACCACAACCTGGGAGCCCTCCTGAGCCAGGTAAGTGATGGTGGCAGAGGTGAAGTTAAAGTATCCGGCCTTCAGGGGGCGCAGCACCACAGTGTGAGACACATTGCTGGCTCTATGGATGAGGAGTTAAGGAAGGAAAACAATAGGGGGCAATAGCGGGTACCGGTGACACATTATTCGGGCGTAGAGAGGAGAGCACATGAGGGTTGGGTTGTGCCACCTGACAACATTTCTGGATTGGCAGCCGAACAGCCAATAGGGAAAACTGACGGCCCCAGGCAACGGCTATGAATGGCCAGGGGACAAGCATAGCCAGAGCTACAAATAGAAATCAGTCTGAGCTCAACTTCTTACAATACTATGGGGCAGATTTACTTACCCGGTCCGTTCGCAATCCAGCGGCGCGTTCTCTGCGGTGGATTCGGGTCCGGCCGGGATTCACTAAGGTAGTTCCTCCGCCGTCCACCAGGTGGCGCTGCTGCGCTGATGTTCCCCGGAGGCGCGCTGGAATGCCCTCAAATTCACTGGCCTATACCTGGTGAAGGTAAGTGTAATTTTCGCGACACATTTTTTTGTCTTAAATGCGGCGGTTTTTCCGAATCCGTCAGGTTTTCGTTCGGCCACGCCCCCCGATTTCCGTCGCACGCATGCCAGCGCCGATGCGCCGCAATCTGATCGCGTGCGCCAAAATCCTGGGGCAATTCAGGGGAAATCGGCGCACATCGGAAATATTCGGGTAACACGTCGGGAAAACGCGAATCGGGCCCTTAGCAAATGACCCCCAATGTCCTATTTACCATGAAGAAAATCAATGCACCATCAAAAGTTCTTTCTATTCCACCAACTAATAGGAAATAGTGCGGATCAATAACTTTCACCACGTGCCTTGTGCTGTCAGTGATGAGATACGTCCCAATCTGAAAACCGATGCTTTATGACACTGGGAAGATTTGAGCGGACAGGTGCAGGTAACTTTGGCCAGGGCCAGACTCACCTGGTGTCGTGTCCGGACTTTTAGCACGTTTATAGTAGGTTTTAATAAAATATAAATAATATCGATGTGACCTGCACTTGTCCGCTCACATCCAGTGTCATAAAGCATCTGTTTTCAGATTGGGACGTATCTCATCACGGAAACATGGTGAAAGATGCAATAGTGTGACCACAGAGTTATTGATCCTCATTATTTCCTATTAGTTTGGTGGAATAGAAAGAACTTTGGATTATGCATTGATTTTATTCATGACAAACGGGACATTGTATTGTAAGAAGTTGAGCTCAGACTGGTTTCTATTTGCAGCATTTTCTCGGGGAGGAGTGTGCGGCCCCTTCATTTCAGGTCAGCTGTGAGTTTCCCTTCGATGCTATCACACATAGCCATGACTAGTTTGGACATCAACTTGCCGGATTGGCTGTTTGCCCGCCAATATGTAAATTGGCCGAACCCAAACGCTGAACTGAACCATCAGGTCCGCTTATCTCTACTGAGGAAGTAACCCATAGGGAGATGAGGATGGGCTGGAGGGATTTCCAGTAATTTGGGGTTCAGTAAAGGATACGGGGCGATTCTGTCCCATTTCACATTCAGCATCCCGGAGACGATACCAAAATCCTCAGGAGGGAAAGAGTCGTCTGAGAGCTCCACATCCAGGGCGGCGCTAGGGAGAAGATGTGCAGGTTATAGCACACATTGAGGTAAGACACAGCACTAGAGAACACAGGGAGTAAGTCTAAAATACGAAATATCACATGTAGGAGACTTATAACACACTGATAGGAGGTGTAAGGGAAAGCTGGGTGATAAGCAACATGGGCACCACAGCTCAATGTTATACAAGCTGCTGCCGATCTAGGAGAATAGATAACCCACTCACACCTCGATTCAACTTTCTGAACCTGTGTGGCAGAGATACAGCCCTGACCATGCAGGAGCCTGGGTAAGCTGAATGACACGCATGGATTAACGAATAGCAGCCATAGTGATGATCACTTCTTCCCCGATAACCTGACACAAGACGACAACTAATGACCCAGCTTTCCTAAAGACCTGCATAGTACAGGGCCATAAGACAAGCACCCAGCTTTCCTGGGATCAGATATACAGTCCTCACCTGGAGCCCACGTTGTAGATGTTATACTGCAGCGTCAGGTCCTTCCCCTCCACGGCGTATCTGTTCAGCAGGGTCTTAGAGGCCAATAACCGAGCCCCCTCCTCACAATGGGCGACCGCCAGGAGGGCGAGCAGCGCTGCGAATAACGTCTTCATCTGCGGGAGGAGAAAACACGAGCCGTGACATCACACAGACCCCAGAGATGACATCACACACCAGCTGTGGCATCACAGGCCAACATACACCATCCCTTTAAGGCAAAGCTATCATTCTGCATGATAATGTAGTGTATCAGACATGTAGGGTACTACAACCCCCATCAGGAAACCCCAGAGGGAACCACAGCTAATAGTAACGTGTGTAATGTGAGAGCGCGGCTCCTATAGCGCTGCAGGCTGTATATAGTAATGAATGGGGGTCGCTGTGTATGTGTGTATATTATATAGTATATACTATAATATATGTACTAGGGCCCTGTACACACACGTGTCCTCTGCCGCAGTACTCACCGCTCCGGTCTCCAGCTCACACTGACGCTGCTCCGGGATCGCCGCGATCACAATTACAAGAAGGACACGTCAACTAGCGACAAAGCGGATATCCGGCCGTACTGCGGCCCCGAGCATCATGGGAAATGTAGTCAACGGCCGCTGCTGCGAGTCACGTGACAGTACATGCTGGAGCCAACCAGCGGTGAGCGCGGGAACTGAGTGTATGTCCTCACACGCCCCCTTCTGGCTTCATGTGGTATGGCAGTTTCTATCATGAGCAGAGGAGGCACAATAGGGAGAGTTGACAGACTGTGACATAATTGTGTCTAAAATTGCCTAAAAAAACAGTCATTCCTAGCGCCACATGGTTTAAGGCATTTAAGCCCTTAAGGACACAGGGTTTTTCCGCTCATTTCTCGCTCTCCAACTTCAAAAATCCATAACTTTTTCATTTTTACGTGTGAGGGCTTATTTTGTGCGTAACAAATTTTACTTTCCCGTAATGTTATTTATTTTAACATGCCGTGTACTGCGTAGCTGAAAATAAATTCCAAATGTGGAAAAATTTTAAAAAAATTTGTTCTTGTGGGTTCAGTTTTTTCGACTTTCACTGTGCACTCAAAATAACACGCCTACTCTATTCTTTGGTTCGGTGCGATCGCGGTGATACCAAATTTATATAGGTTTTATTGTGTTTTAATACATTTTCAAAAATGAAACGAATGTGTACAAAAAAGAAAAAAAAAATTTTACCATCTTCTGACGCTAATAACTTTTTCATACTATGGTGCACGGAGATGTGTGAGGTGTCATTTTCATTGCTACCATTCTGAGGTCTGTGCGACATTTTGATAATTTTTTATTTCATTTTTTATGTGATGTAAAAAGGTGTAAAAGTCGTATTTCGGACATTTGGGCGCCATTTCCCGCCTCGGAGGTCAACGCCGCCCGTAACCGTTTTTATATTTTGATAGATCGGGCATTTTGGGACACGGCAATACCTAATATGTTTGTGATTTTTACTGTTTATTATGTTTTATATCCGTTCTAAGGAAAAGGGGGTGATTTGAATTTTTAATATTTTATACATTTTTTTTATTTTTTAAACTTTTTTTTTCTTTTTTTTTTTCACTATTTTTTAGACCATCTAGGGTACATTAACCCTAGATATTGAGATCGCTCCTACCATATACTGCAATACTTCTGTATTGCAATATATGTCATTTTTGCAGCACATTCATTACAATGAGCCACTGGTGAAGCTCCCGTGGCGAGGGCTAGATTTTCGGAAGTCTGGAGGTTCTTTAAAGAAACACCGGATGACCGACCGACTGTGGTGTGCAACCTGTGCCAAACCAGGATCAGCAGGTGTTCCACCACTACCAGCTTAACCACCACCAGTATGCGCAGGCATCTGAATGCTAAACACCCCACTCAATGGAACCAAGGCCGTTCACCTCCGGCCGGGCACACCACTGCTCCTTCCCCTGTGTCATCTGCTGCCTCTGCTAGTCAGCCCCCTGCCCAGGACCCTGGCCCAAACACCTCCCGTGCGAAAACCAGACCTTCACCTCCACAATCCTCCACAGCACCCACCAATGTCTCCATGCACAGCGTTCGGCTCTCCATACCCCAGACGCTGGAGCGCAAGAGGAAGTACAGTGTAACCCACCCACACTCCCAAGCCCTCAACGTCCACATCTCCACACTAATTAGCCTGGAGACCGAGGACTTTCGCAGGCGCCGCTACTTTTCCCGATGTGCCGTTCCAGCCCTGCACCAGCACGTGTTAGACAACATCATCCGTGCCCTGACCAACGCCGTTTCTGACAAGCTCCATCTGACCACGGACACGTGGACGGGTGCTGCCGGGCAGGGCCACTATATATTGCTGACTGCACACTGGGTTAACTTGGTGGAGGCTGGGACCGAGTCTGACCCTGGGGCTGCTCATATACTGCCGACGCCGAGGATTGCGGGGCCTACCTCGGTCCAGGTCTCTCAGGCCTACTATGCCTCCGATTACCGATTACTGGGTATTCACTCTCAAAATCTTTCCACTCTCATCCCTGGAGAGGAAAGGAGTGTGAGAATGCATGAATACCAGCAGGCCCTGGTGCACAAGCTGAAACAGTATTTCCCTTCTGACAGCGCTAGCGGCAGAGTGCGTAGTTCTGCGGGACAAGTAGCGAGGGAGAGTAGGCGAGCAGGCAGCTTGTCCAGCACTGGCAAGGGTACGCTTTACAAGGCTTTTGCCAGCTTTATGTCACCCCAGCAAGACACTGTCACCTGTCCCCAGTCTCGGCAGAGTAGGGCTGATCGTTACAGAAAGATGGTGAGGGAGTACGTAGCTGACCATACCATCGTCCTAAATGATCACACAGCTCCCTACAACTACTGGGTTTCAAAGCTGGACATGTGGCACGAACTGGCGCTGTACACCTTGGAGGTTCTTGCCTGCCCTGCCGCTAGCGTGTTGTCCGAGCGGGTTTTCAGTGCAGCTGGTGGCATCATCACCGATAAGCGTACACGCCTGTCGACTGACAGCGCTGACAGGCTGATGCTTATCAAGATGAATAAAGCATGGATTTCTCAGGATTTCCGTTCTCCACCAGGTGAAAGAAGCTCAACCTGAATAATTTATGCACTCCTCCTCCTCATTTTCTTCCATCTCCTCCTCTTTGTACACTAAAGCAGAGGAAACTGGCTATTTTTTGCCAGGGCCAACTGGCTCTAGCTATAGTACTCTATGTATTTAATTTTTCTGGAGGGCCACCACCCGGTCCTCTGTTTTAAACAATTTTTGGGAGTGCCACATACAGGCACTCAATCTATTTAATTTTTCTGGAGGACCACCTACCTGCTCCTCTGGTTTGAAAACTTTTTTGGACTGCCACATACAGGCACTATCCAAATTTAATTGTCTCCATAGCAGCCTCCACACGTCGTCTTTATAGCTGCCTCCACACGTTGTCTCCATTGCTGCCTCCACATGTCATCTCCATAGCTGCCTCCCAAAGTCGTCCATATAGCTGCCTCCATACATCGTCCCCTTAGCAAACGAGCTGTGTCAGGCAGAATTTGGGGTTGTTTTCATGGCTTCCACATCAAACTTGTTAACTTTGTCGCCACCCTGCTGTGTAATCCACAAAATATACTGGCAAACTTTTATCATTTACCGATATTATTTCTTTTTTTTTTTTCAACTTACATTTTTATTTTTCCAAAAGAGGAGTTACAAACAATCATGCTCAAGTAATAAAACATAGTATTACCAGATTGGTATAAGCATATACCGCACATTAATACATAAAGTAATAGTTAGGTCACGCAGGACCTCTTGTAGGTGGTGTAGAAGTCGAATAAAACAGGCAGCTTTAAATGACTCAATAAATAGCAGGAGAGTAAGGAGCAAAGTCCAGTTCTTATGGGAAAAAGAATAAAGTCTTTCATTCGAGCTCAATCTCTTTTGCTGCGTTACTTTATGTAAAAGAAATATAAAGAAAAAAAGTAAAAAGGGACCAAAGGTCCAACTTATCAACACATTAAATGTCAACACAAAACAGAACATACCATATCCATGGATCCCATTCCTAAATTAAGAATCTAGTAGCTAAAACATAGGTAGGTTGTCTCCAATAGTATCCCAAGGGGACCAAATTTTGAGGAACTTGTCCGAATTTTCGTGCAGCGAGGCAGTCATATGTTCTAGAGTTCGTATATGCCTGATGCGGGAATAGAGATCTAGCAGTGAGGGCGGTGCAGGACGTCTCCAGTGCAACGAGATCAGGGTCTTTGCAGCACACAGAATATGGAGGAGCAGTTTTGACTGCAATTTACCCATCTCCGGGGGAGGAAGCCCTAGCAAAAAGGGTCTCTACACAAACTTATCTCCAGTACCCTTTCTATCACTAATCGAACCTTCTCCCAAAAAGGTTGAATAGCCCCACATTCCCAAAAGATGTGATATAGGGTGGCGTCTGGGGCTTTACACCTCCAGCAGATATCTGGGATGTTTGGATCCATTTTGTGTAAAAGCGCCGGGGTGTGGTACCAATGCATCAAGATTTTATATTGGTTTTCTTTGTATATAGTGGATAAAGAACCTCTCGGGGCCCTATCCCATATCTTTTTCCAATCCAATATCGAAAGTGTCCCACCCAGCCAGTCCTCCCATTTAGTCATGTACGCATGTTTATCCGAATTCCGGTATGTCTGGGCCATGAGCAAGACGTATAAATCTGAGATAAGTCCTCTAGACGCCGAACCCCTAAGACAGATCCGCTCAAATTCTGTAAGATCCGGTATTATGGGAGATTGTAGTATAGATATACAATATTGGTAGATCTGTGGGTACGTATTTGCGGCGGGGGCAAACTGATCAGATGCACTGCTGAGGTCTGATAGCTTAAGGAGGTTCTTGGTAGTTGGGTGTGTCAGGTCCCTAATCTGGAAAATTTTCATCGGCCTCCAAAAATTCACAAAGTCTGGTTTGAGACTTTGGGGTAGACCCGGTGTATATAGAAACGGGGTAAGAGGCGACTTCAAAGTAGCAAGAGAATATCGCATGCGACATCTTCTCCAAACCTCTCTAGTAAACGCTATGGGACCTAATAGGGAATGTGTAGGAATTTCCAATGGTGGCCCCCATATCAATGCAGCGGGATGAGCGGGAGCTAACCAGAGCTTCTCAATTTCTGTCCACTTATTGAAGGCCGCCAGTGAAGTCCAGGATACTATGTGTCTTAGATGAGTAGCATAATAATACACCGCTATATCAGGTAGTCCCAAACCCCCTTGTGACTTAGGTGCTGTTAAGACTGTTTTTGAAATCCTATGCCTCTTGGAATTCCATATAAAATCCAAGAACAGTGATTGGATTTGCCTTAGAGTGCTAACTGGCACCCACACTGGGAGAGTTTCAAAAAGATATAAAAATCTGGGAAGTACTGACATTTTTATAGCCGCTATTTTACCTAGCAGGGAGAGGTTTAGAGTACGCCAGCTTTGTAGCTGCCTCCTCACATCCTGAATTAAGGAGGGGAAGTTTTCTTTGTATAGCGAGTTATATGATGCGGTAAGTTTTATCCCCAGGTATTTTATGGAGGTCAAGTTCCAAGTATAATGAAAGTTGTCCTCTAGAGAGCTTAATAATGTGGGGGACAGATGTACTGGCAATGCCTCTGACTTAGTCTGGTTAATTTTGTATCCAGAGACATTACTATATTCCTCGATTTCAGTGTTTAGGTTCGGGAGCGATATGAGGGGGTCAGTGATAGTGAGGAGCACATCATCCGCAAACAGAGCTATTTTGAACTGTTTGTCCCGTACCTCAATGCCCTTAATGTCTGGGTTGTTTCTGATGCGTGCTGCTAAGGGCTCAATGCTTAAAACATATAATAAAGGGGATAGAGGACAGCCTTGACGAGTGCCATTCTTAATTGTCAGGGAATTTGAATGGGCATGCGGTAGTCTAATTTGCGCTGTAGGAAAAGAATAGAGATTGGACAGGGCGTTCAGAAATGGTCCGCGGAAACCAAAGTGTGTTAATGTCCGAAACATGTAATGCCAATTTAATCGGTCAAATGCCTTTTCAGCATCTAGACTCAACACTAAGGCTTCTGATTTGGTTTTCTGTACCAGATCTATCAGATCAATGGTACGGCGAGTGTTATCGCCTGCCTGTCTATATCGGACAAACCCCACTTGGTCCTTATGTACCAGGTGCGGGAGCCATTCACTTAATCTGCTAGCCAGAAGCTTAGTAAAGATCTTAAGATCTGTATTTAATAAGCTAATGGGCCTATAGCTGGAGCATTCTGAAGGGTCTTTGCCTTGCTTAGGGATAACTGTAATATGTGACGTCAACATTGTTTGGGGGATCGCCTCGCCTTTAAGAAATTTGTTGAATAATTCCACCATGTGAGGCAGAAGAAGTGGCAAAAAAGTCTTGTAATAGAGGTACGTAAATCCGTCCGGGCCTGGGGCTTTATTTCCCGGCAAGTCTCCTACCACTTCCTCTATCTCCTCCGGCGCCACTACTCTGTTTAATTGGGTTAGGGCCTCTGTAGTTAAACGGGGTAGAGAACACTGGGAGAGATATTGATCTAGTTTTATTCGCCGTTCAGGGGATACCGATATTATTTCAGCGCTTCTTGCGCATCTGTTTACATTCCCCTCACCCGCCATAACCCAAACTTATAAGAACGCTACTACACTTGATCTTATACAAAAGGTTCTTAGAAGTGCTGTTTGTAGCCACAGCCTGCTTTGAAAATTATAATATTTTCAAAGTAAACGCTTCTGGCCCCCAGGCTCATTTTGGGTGGGGAGGAGCTGAGAGACAGGGGCTTGGACAGGCGAAAGCTCGCCTGGCAGCGGAGCGCCAGCTCCATCCCAAGATCCAACTAACATAGTTTTAACTGCAGCACCTTTAATCTACTACTAGTTCACTGCCTCCATACATCGTCCCCTTATCAAACGAGCTGTGTCAGGCAGAATTTTCGGGTGTTTCACCAGATACATAATGGAACTCGGCCCATCTGTCGCCGCCATGCTGGAGACCTGAAGTTGCAATCATAGCAGCGCAATATGGATGACCCATACTGTCGCTCTTAATCATGGAACTATTTCCGTAAAAACTATTAAAAATAGAACCACTATGCTATTCCATTATTCCTAGGTGAAATATTAAAAAGACCCTGCCTGCTTTGAAAATTATAATTTTTTCAAAGTAAACACTTCTGGCCCCCAGGCCCATTTTGGGTGGGGAGGAGCCGAGAGACAGGAGCTTGGACAGGCGAAAGCTCGCCTGGCAGCGGACCGCCAGCTCCATCCCAAGATTAGGCAGCCTCAGAGGCATCCATGCATGCTGCCCCTGCTGTTTCCTGTCCATTTTGCCTCCACGATCCTCCACAGCGTCCACCAATGTCTCCATGCACAACTTTCAACTCTCTATACCCCAGACGCTGGAGCACGAGAGGATATGCAGCACATCATCCCCTTATCAAACAAGCTGTATCAGGCAGAATTTTCGGGTGTTTCACCAGGTACATAATGGAACGCGGCCCATCTGTCGCCGCCATGCTGGAGACCTGAAGTTTCAATCATAGCAGCGCAATATGGATGCCCCATACTGTCGCTCTTAATCATGGAAGTCGTCTCCATGGCTGCTTTCACATGTCGTCCCCTTATCAAAAGAGCTGTGTCAGGCTCATTTTTCGGGTGTTTCACAAGATACGTTATGGAACTTGGTCACTATGTCGCCACCATGCTGTGTTATCGACTAAATATACCGTCAACCTTTTGTTCACATAGGAAATCATTTCAGCACTTCTTGCTCACCTCCTTTGGTTCCTCTCTGCCGCCTTAACCAGGCAAAATACTGATACATACAGTGCTACACGTTATCCTCGCCAAAAGGAATTTTTTAAATTAGTTTGAAGCCTGAGTCCATTTAGGGTATGTCGCCATGCCACTCTCTAGCCTTCCGCTGCTGCCGCTGCCTCTGCATGCCGTCTTCTATAGTGTCAGGGTCAATTATTGGATGTTTTAGATGCTATCTAGCCTCATTCGGTCACTCTGTCATGGCCATGCTGTTGCCCATAATTTTGGCATAATGGTGCGATTAAGCAGCCTCAGAGGCATCCATGCATGCTGCCCCTGCTGTTTCCTGTCCATTTCCGTGGTGTTTCCATCCTTTTCTGAGGTTCCCAGGTGTTTGGCCAAGCTTCCCTGTGCAGAGCCTTGGTCCCCTTGAAAAATGCTCGAGTCTCCCATTGACTTCAATGGGGCTCGTTATTCGAGACGAGCACTCGAGCATCGGGAAAAGTTCATCTCGAATAACGAGTACCCGAGCATTTTAGTGCTCACTCATCTCTATTCCTGATGCTTTACGCTGATATGGTGAATTCTCGTTGTGACCCTGGTTCCGTTCCTGACTTCGCTATTCTGCTGCCTGCCTTGACCTTTTGCCTTGCTCCTGACTCCGATCCTGTGCCGCCTGTCCTGACCTTCTGCCTGTACCTGACCATGATTCTGTCTCACGATTCCGTACTCCACCTCGGCAGCCACCGCAAGCAAAGTCGCGCCTGTAGAGCGACCTGGTGGTATCCCGCATTCCAGTGGGCTCTGGTGAAAACCAGGTGCCACTTAGACTCCGCTCCCAGGTGTCGCCTTACACCGTCGCTCGCGGTGGTCCGGTGGGTCCACTGTCCCTGAATACTGAAAATATAAAGGGCAGAGACAGGATTAAAAAACATCACACAAGTGTTTGCACCTTCGCAGTCTATGAGCTATACATACGGTCCTGGATGGGTCCCACAATCATCCAACATGTAGTTTTCAAAAATTCTAAGGTTATACGACCGGAGGTCACCAATGCAGAGTTTATTTTTTAGTTTCTTTATCCTTCTGCATATGTATAAAAGATTTTTCTGTAACCATGAAAACTTAATACGACCCGAAACTTCAACGAGAATAAGATGCCATTCAGACACGAAACCGCTGCGGTCCTTCCTCCTCAAATATCCTTCATAGCTCACTCCACTATGTAGAGAAGATATACACAGACATTGGGCACATTTACTTACCCAGGCCTGTCGCGATCCCCGATCCGGACGGTCCAACGAAGATGAAGTCCGGCGCGATTCAAGTAGCTCGTGCGCCCGATTTCCTGCATGTTTCGCTTCCCCGCTGAGGTCCGCCGGAGTTCATCTTCTTCTTCCCGGTGCTTGTAAGTGCGTGTCTTGCGATACAATTGGAATTTTAAATCCCGCGCCCAGTCTAAATCCGTCGGGTTGTCCGACGGCCACGCCCCCCGATTTGCGTCGCATGATAGTCGGCGCTATTGCGGCAAAATCCGATCGTGTGCGCCAAAAAACCCAGTTAAATGCGGCGCAACACGGAAAAAGATGGGAAACCCGACGAAAATGCGGTCCGCGGACCCTTAGTAAATAAGCCCCATAGTGTAGATGGTTTCAAATGATCATAAAAATGTATTTCTCAATCTACTCACATAAAAGAATAAAACATGCGCATATTTACTACTCCGCGAGGACGCCAGTCATTGCCCGACCTAGGGTTTCGCCTCAGCTTCTTCCGGGGCAGAATGCATATTTTTTTTGGTGCACTTGGTTCATGCTGCAGAATTGCGGTGCACGGTGCGACTGAGCAGTAACAGCCCCTTTAGGTGCACATTTTTTCTGTGTTGTGGGACACAGAGCAGCCGCGACACAAAACTAGTGCAGACACTTTATAAATACAGGTACAAGCAGTTTGCACGTTCTTTTCAGTGCAAATTCAGACAGAAAACTGCGCAAACACTTTAGTAAATGTAGCCAATTGTGTGACTGCAGCCTCAGGCAAAAAAGAAACTTTCTGCGGTGGGCAAGGCTTTTGTGCCTCCTTCGTGACAAGTCGCCAATGTGTTTGTGGTGGATAACACAGTTATCAGCGGCTGCAGCTATTTGGCTCTTCAGCGAGAAGAAAACTCCCCTCCCACAGTAGTTGTTTTTAAAGGGCATGAAATTCTGCATTTGTTTCTGCACTTAGACACTTGCTACCATTTGGAGAGTCTCACAATAGCGCAATTTCACATAGACCAAGAATCTGAAGCGAAGCCGCGGGACTGCGGATTGGGATACAATTACATGAGGTAATGCACAGCTTTCAATTTGTGTCTCATATCTGTGTATTCTAGCACATCATAGGGATGGCACTGAAGCCATATATACCTCCCTCCCTCCGTCACTGCCGTGCCCCTGTTTGTTTTACAGAGGTTCATCAGCTCCGCTCCTACAACTCCTAGGTCACTGGGACCGGAGAATGGTAAGCGCTCCAGGTGGGTGGCTTTGCCGGAGCGGAGGTGCCGTGCCCCTGTAAACAAATAGGTGCACAGTAGCAATGGACGACGGCGTGAGAGACTGGAAGCGCTGAGAGAGGTAAGTATAGGTTTATTTATTTTTAAAAGCCACCCCCCCCCCCACCACCACCAGTAAAGTTTTTATTCATGTTGGAAAACCGCTTTCCTGACCTGCTCAGACTATACCACTGAGCTAATCATATACAGATATAAGCACGGCTCTATATATTATACATCACTTTATTTCAACCCCAAACCAATATAATGGCACAACACACCCTGATATATTACATGTTTGGAAATAAAGAAACATGCGCAAAGATTATAGGGCTCATTTACTTTGCCGTCCGGAGGAGTTAACAGAAACACAGAAAGTGCATTGTCCGTGTATAATGCGCTGTCCGGGGAGTCACTAAGATCGTGCGCCCGATATCCTGCATGTGTCGCTTCCCCGCTCAGGTCCCCGGAGTTCACCTTCTTCTTCCTGGTGCATGTAAGTGCATTGTCCGTGTATAATGCGCTGTGTGGGAAGTCACTAAGATCGTGCTCCTGATATCCTGCATGTGTCACTTCCCCGCTCAGGTCCCCGGAGTTCACCTTCTTCTTCCTGGTGCATGTAAGTGCATTGTCCGTGTATAATGCGCTGTGTGGGGAGTCACTAAGATTGTGCACCTGATATCCTGCATGTGTCACTTCCCCGCTCAGGTCCCCGGAGTTCAACTTCTTCTTCCTGGTGCATGTAAGTGCATTGTCCGTGTATAATGCGCTGTGCGGGGAGTCACTAAGATCGTGCACCCGATGTCCTGCATGTGTCGCTTCCCCGCTCAGGTCCCTGGAGTTCACCTTCTTCTTCCTGGTGCATGTAAGTGCATTGTCCGTGTATAATGTGCTGTGCGGGGAGTCACTAAGATCCTGCGACCGATATCCTGCATGTGTCGCTTCCCCGCTCAGGTCCCCGGAGTTCACCTACTTCTTCCTGGTGCATGTAAGTGCATTGTCCGTGTATAATGTGCTGTGCGGGGAGTCACTAAGATCCTGCGACCGATATCCTGCATGTGTCGCTTCCCCACTCAGGTCCCCGGAGTTCACCTTCTTCTTCCTGGTGCATGTAAGTGCATTGTCCGTGTATAATGAGCTGTGCGAGGAGTCACTAAGATCGTGCGCCCGATATCCTGCATGTGTCGCTTCCCCGCTCAGGTCCCCGGAGTTCACCTTCTTCTTCCTGGTGCATGTAAGTGCATTGTCCGTGTATAATGTGCTGTGCGGGGAGTCACTAAGATCCTGCGGCCGATATCCTGCATGTGTTTCTTCCCCGCTCAGGTCCCCGGAGTTCACTTTCTTCTTCCTGGTGCATGTAAGTGCTTGATCTTGCGACACAATTTGAAAGTTAAATCCCGCGCTCAGTCCGAATCAGTCGGATCGTCCGATGGCACCGCCCCCCGATTTCTGTCGCATGAAAGCCAGCCCAGCTGCGCCACAATCCGATCGCATGCGACACAATCCCCAGTTAAATATCTGTCACAGCCGTGCAAAAACCGAAAACGTCGGGAAGTCCGGTGAAAGTGCGGCCCCAGAACCTTTGTAAATAAGCCCCAATAACTGTATCTAAGTATGTAGATGCTTTCAACATTATTTGCATGGGAGGTGGGTTCTTTTCTGACATTCACCCTGTGACCTAGATATTGCCCTGATAGTTGGGGATCTTCAGGCTTCATTCACACATTGGGGCAGATTTACTTACCCGGCCCATTCGCGATCCAGCGGCGTGTTCTCTGCACAGGATTCAGGTCCGGCCGGGATTTATGGAGGTAGTTCCTCCGCCGTCCACCAGGTGGCGCTGCTGCGCTGAAAATCATCTCAACGCGCCGGAATGCACCACCTCGGACCAGGTGAAGGTAAGCGCTTCCTAAGCGACACTTTTTCGGTTTTTAAATGCGGCGGTTTTTCCGAATACGTCGGGTTTTCGTTCGGCCACGCCCCCCGATTTCCGTCGCGCGCAAGCCGGCGCCGATGCGGCACAATCCGATCGCGTGCGCCAAAATCCCGGGGCAATTCAGGTACAATCGGCGCAAATCGGAAATATTCGGGTAACACGTCGGGAAAACGCAAATCGGGCCCTTAGTAAATGACCCCCATTGTGTTCCATTTGCGTTTGTAAAATCAATGTGGAGGGACTTTCAACTGAGACACATGGCTTATGGAATGAGCACCTGGTGTTTTGCACCACTTACATGCTAAACACACAGGCCCACATTTATCAAAACTATGTGCAGTGTGTATGATGTGCGGTGTGTACTATGTGCAGGGGGTGTACTATGTGCAGGGGGTGTACTATGTGCAGGGTGTGTACTATGTGCAGGGTGTGTACTAAGTGCAGGGTGTGTACTAAGTGCAGGGGGTGTACTATGTGCAGGGGGTGTACTATGTGCAGGGGGTGTACTATGTGCGGTGTGTACTATGTGCAGGGTGTGTACTATGTGCAGGGTGTGTACTATGTCCGGTGTGTACTATGTGCAGGGTGTGGACTATGTGCAGGGGGTGTACTATATGCAGGGGGTGTACTATGTGCAGGGGGTGTACTATGTGCAGGGTGTGGACTGTGTGCAGGGTGTGTACTATGTGCAGTGTGTACTATGTGCAGGGTGTGTACTATGTGCAGGGTGTGTACTATGTGCGGGGTGTACTATGTGCGGTGTGTACTATGTGCGGTGTGTACTATGTGTGGGGTGTACTATGTGCGGTGTGTACTATGTGCAGGGGGTGGTACTATGTGCGGGGTGCACTATGTGCAGTGTGTATGATGTGCGGTGTGGACTATGTGCGGTGTGGACTATGTGCAGGGTGTGGACTATGTGCGGTGTGTACTATGTGCAGGGTGTGTACTTTGTGCAGGGTGTGTGCTATGTGCAGGGTGTGTACTATGTGCAGGGTGTGTACTATGTGCGGGGTGTGCTATGTGCAGGGTGTGTACTATGTGCGGTGTGTACTATGTGCGGGGTGTACTATGTGCGGTGTGTACTATGTGCAGGGGGTGTACTATGTGCGGGGTGTACTATGTGCAGTGTGTATGATGTGCGGTGTGGACTATGTGCGGTGTGGACTATGTGCAGGGTGTGGACTATGTGCAGGGTGTGGACTATGTGCGGTGTGTACTATGTGCAGGGTGTGTACTTTGTGCAGGGTGTGTGCTATGTGCAGGGTGTGTACTATATGCAGGGGGTGTACTATATGCAGGGGGTGTACTATATGCAGGGGGTGTACTATATGCAGGGTGTGTACTATGTGCAGGGGGTGTACTATGTGCAGGGTGTGGACTGTGTACAGGGTGTGTACTATGTGCAGTGTGTACTATGTGCAGGGTGTGTACTATGTGCAGGGTGTACTATGTGCAGGGTGTACTATGTGCAGGGTGTGTACTATGTGCGGTGTGTACTATGTGCAGTGTGTACTATGTGCAGGGTGTGTACTATGTGCGGTGTGTACTATGTGCAGTGTGTACTATGTGCAGGGTGTGTACTATGTGCGGTGTGTACTATGTGCAGTGTGTACTATGTGCAGGGTGTGTACTATGTGCGGTGTGTACTATGTGCAGTGTGTACTATGTGCAGGGTGTGTACTATGTGCAGGGTGTACTATGTGCAGGGTGTACTATGTGCATTGTGTACTATGTGCAGTGTGTGTACTATGTGCAGTGTGTGTACTATGTGCAGTTTGTACTATGTGCAGGGTGTGTACTATGTGCATGGTGTAGTATGTGCAGGGAGTGTACTATGTGCAGGGTGCTGTGTACTATGTGCAGGGTGTTATATGTGCGGTTTGTACTATGTGCAGGGTGTACTATGTGCGGTTTGTACTATGTGCAGGGTGCTGTGTACTATGTGCAGGGTGTACTATGTGCAGGGTGCTGTGTACTATGTGCAGGGTGTACTATGTGCGGTTTGTACTATGTGCAGGGTGTGTACTATGTGTGGTTTGTACTATGTGCAGGGTGCTGTGTACTATGTGCAGTGTGTACTATGTGCAGGGTGTATTATGTGCGGTTTGTACTATGTGCAGGGTGCTGTGTACTATGTGCAGGGTGTACTATGTGCGGTTTGTACTATGTGCAGGGTGTACTATATGCGGTTTGTACTATGTGCAGGGTGTACTATGTGCGGTTTGTACAATGTGCAGGGTGTGTACTATGTGCAGTTTGCCTGTAGAGGGTGCAACATGCGACAGATTCATGAAATGTGTCACTCGGTCTTCATGAATGTGGCGCCCCCTGCACTGCTCCGGCATTTATTTTGGTGCACTTTGTTTATGCTGTAGAATTACGGCACAGACAGAATTGTGAAGCAAAACTGACAGAATTGCGGTGCACGGTGCGACTGAGCAGTATCAGCCCCTTTATGTGCACATTTTTCTGTGTTGTGGGACACAGAGCAGCCGCGACACAAAACTAGTGCAGACACTTCATAAATACAAGTACAAGCAGCTTCCACTTTCTTTTTAATTCAAAGTCAGACAGAAAACTGGTGCAAACACTTTAATAAATGTGGCCATTGTACAGATCGCAGGCCTCTCAGTGGAAACATATGTATTCTGCTCAAGCCCCTCCCCATTTTGTTTAACCCTTTAAGGACCTCGTCCTTTTTTGTTTTTTCATTTTTCACTCCCCACAATCAAAAATCCATAACTTTTCCTTTTTTTACAATTAAGGAGCTCTGTGAGGGCTTGTTTTCTGCGTAACAAATTGCACTTCTTATTGATGGTATTGAATATTCCATGTCGTGTACTGGGAAGCAGGCAAAAATTTCCAAATGCAGTGAAATTGGTGAAAAAATGCATTTACCAAAACTTTTTTTTTATTATTTTGCCATCTTCTGGCGCTAATAACTGTTTATTCTTTGGTGACAGAGCTGTGGGTGGTGTCTTTTTTGTGACTTTTGATGAAGTTTTCAATGCTATCATATTTAGGGCGGTGCAACCTTTTGATTGCTTTTTATTGTTTTTTTTTATATTTTTCAAAATGACAAAAAAGTGACATTTTCGACTTTGGGCCCTATTTTCTGTGCTTTAAACACAGTGGAAAAAACGGTTATCATATTTTGATAGATCGGGCATTTTCGGACGCGGCGATACCTAATGTGTTTATGATTTTAACTGTTTATTTATAGTTATATCAGTTCTAGGGAAAGGGGGGATTTGAATTTTAAGGTTTTTTTATTATAATTTTTTTTTTTACTTTTTTATATTTTTACTTTTACTATTTTTCAGACTCCCTATGGTACTTTAACCCTAGGGTGTCTGTACGATCCTATCATGTACTGCCATACTACAGTATGGCAGTATATGGGGATTTTCATCCTTATACATTACAATGTGCAATTAGCACATAGTAATGAATGGGTTAAATCCAGACAGCCTCAGGTCTTTGGAAGATAAAGATCATTTTTCACCATTTACTTTACAATGTTACTCAGTGTTATGGCTGTTTTAGCTCCTATCATTCAGTGATGGTCAGTGTAAGACCAAGAGTGTGAGCGGGGACTCTCTAAGCAGATACTTCATGACCCCTCTGTGCTGTGAGATGCTGTGTGCTGACAATGTGCTTAGATTATAAGGGTGCAGGTTTATTTACACTTTTATTTAGCTTCTGCACATTTACTAGTATCTGACACATAAAAAAAGAGAGATGAGACAGATCAGAGATGATAAGATCCGTGAGATGACTATTACACATGAACTTCTGAACTCTGCTATATACCTCCCTCCCCTGGATAAAGACCTTTTCTTGCCTATAACTTGTAGCTTTACTCTCCTCACGATGTGATGTGTTGCTTGTCAGCAGGAAGTCTCTGTGTGTCTATGTGTGTGTGAGCTCGTTCTCAAATGCAATGGGGCTCATTTACTTACCCAGTCCTGTCGCAATCCAGCGGCGTGTTCTCCGACGAGGATTCGGGTCTTCCGGCGATTCAGCAAGCTCGTCCGTCCAACTTCCTGCAGGTGTCGCTGCTGTGCCGAAGTCCGCCGGAGTACACCATCTTCTTCCCGATACATGTAAGTGCTTGACTTTGCGACACACTTCGTTTTATAAATTCCGTGGTTTTTCTGAATCCGTCGGGTTGTCCGACGGCCACCAACCCCCCCCCCCATTTCTGTCGCGTGAAAGCCGGCGCGATTGCGCTGAAATCCAATCGGGTGCGCCAAAATCACGGCGGAATTCGTAGAAAAACTGAAAAAGTCGGGAAACCCTACGAAAGTGCGGCCATGGAGCCCTTAATAAATGAGCCCCAATATGTCCTCCCGACCGTAAAGTCAGAAGATCCACAGTCGGGTCCAGGGGAACTGAATTTGTGAACTCCAGGATTGATAGAGACAGGTTGTCAGCGGTCGGTATGATCATGAGTGTACTAAATTTATATAGGTTTTAATGTGTTGTAATATATATTTTTTTAAAATTTCCATACAAAAAAAAATCTCCATTTCACCGTCTTCTGGCGCTAATAACTTTTTTATACTTCAGTGTGTGGAGATGTGTGACATTTTTTTTTGTGAGATGAGAAGACATTTTTTTATTGCTACCATTTTGAGGACAGTACAGACTTTTGATCAGTTTTTATAAAAAATTTTATATGTTGCAATATAGCGAAAAAGTGCCATTTAGGACATTTGGGTTGATTCGGTTGTTTTGAATGTTTACAGGTTTAGATGTCAGGAATACCTAACATAATTTTTAATGTTAATTAATGTTTATCTCCATTCTAGGGGAAGGGGGGTGATTTGAATTTTTATTTTTTTTCATTTATTTATGTTTTCCTTTTTTTTATACTTATTTTTCCTACCCCTTTAACCGTAGGTTGTCTGATTTATCACACAATGGGGCAGATTTACTTACCCGGTCCTGTCGCAATCCCGCGGTGCATTGTCCGACGAGGATCCGGGTCTGCCGCGATTCACTAAGATCGTGCGTCCGAGTTCCTGCATCCGTCACTTCTGCGCTGAGATCCGCCGGAGTTCACCTTCTTCTTCCTGGTGCTTGTAAGTGCGTGTCTTGCGACACAATTCTAAATGTTAAATCCCGCGCGTTGTCCGAATACGTCGGGTTGTCTGATGGCCCACCCCCCGATTTCTGTCACGTGCAAGCCGGCGCCGATGCTCCAAAATCCGATTGCTTGGGCCAAAATCCCGGGGCAATTCGCCGCAAAACGGAAATCGCCGGGAAACCCGGCGAAAATGCGTCCGACGGACCCTTAGGAAATGAGCCCCAATATTACTGCAACACTAGCATTATATGGGGATTTTAGTGATCATCTATTACAATGTGCCACTAGCACACTGTAATAGACCTCCTTATTATACACAGGCTCATGGCAACAGATTGTCCCTCCCTGATGACATCACAGGGAGCGACGATCTAAGGGAGCAGAGCAGAGAGTGAGCAGAGCAGAGAAAGGTACTGAAGCAGAGCAGCAAGACAGTAAGATTCATGTCCTGTCCCTCCCCTAGATGTTTTCTGATACAATGTGGGTAAAAGTGATGTGGAGTGGGTGACTGGCTGGACTGCGGCTCCCTATTATACACGTAATAGGGAGTCGTTCAGAAGCCAGAAGAGCCGGCTCACTAAGAAGAGCCAGAATTCCCATCACTAGGATAGCCCATTAGTGCAGGAAATGGAAGTGCATTAAACTCAGTGTAGGACATGTGTCATTGATTCTACACCAGTTTCTAGCATCGAAGCACTGAAATAATCACAATTTCTTAAAATCTGCAAGAAATTGTGATTATTTTTGTGGCTTCGCCACCTCGACGCCATGTGGAGGGACGCAGGGGCCAGCAGAGTGGTGCACTTTCCAAAAACTTGCAAAAATTTGTTACATAAAACTAGGACAGGTCAGACATTCTAAGGACACTAAGGGGTTGCCCTGGGGAGAACCAGTACCACAGCCTCTCCCTCCATATTTCTTGCACACACCACCTGCTGGAGATCTGCCAGGCTGTAGGACAGCCCTCCGGTCCCCATACCAAGGACCGTGACATCAGCGTGCCTAGGCCGCAACCGCCAGCCACTCCGGTATTCTGGGCCCCGGCTGCCTCCAGGCCCCAAGAAAAGGCGCGGCACAAGTCAATGTAGAAATCCCTCGTGCTCAGACCTTATATAGCAGCTGTGGGGGACTTCCGGGTGGATAATATATCTGCACATTGTACCAGGCAACTCTCCAAGAAGCCCTGGAAAGTATGTGCAGTGTTTATGTATCCTGGGGGCTGTACAAGTGCAGGGATGTATTTTAGTCTCAGTCGAGCCCCGGATCACCATGTACAACAAGTCCTGGTGTCTGTGGATTCACCAATTACAGTTCTACTAAAAGGTGAGGAGGATACTCACTTAGTGCTGGGGGAGTTATTCAAGGTTTTATTTAAAGGGGATATCACAAAAAAGTAAATAAGAACAGTCAGCATGAAGTATAACTTTTATGTAACAATTATGTCTACAAATCTCTGATGTCACAAGAACTTTAGCTTCTCTCTACTACTTTTCACAACCAACGCCAAGACTCCGATAAGAATATTTTGTGATCTACTGTACATTACAGCAGTTTATCACCTATTGTCAGTAGTGATGTAATGATGGGTCAGTGTTATCTATATAGAGGTCATTGTACAGCGAGGGGGGAGGAGATAAGCTGTGACATCATCTATTGTCAGTAGTGATGTAATGATGGGTCAGTGTTATCTATATAGAGGTCATTGTACAGGGAGGAGGAGATAAGCTGTGACATCATCTATTGTCAGTAGTGATGTAATGATGGATCAGTGTTATCTATATAGAGGTCATTGTACAGGGAGGAGGAGGGGATAAGCTGTGACATCCTCTATTGTCAGTAGTGATGTAATGATGGGTCAGTGTTATCTATATAGAGGTCATTGTACAGGGAGGGGGAGGAGATAAGCTGTGACATCATCTATTGTCAGTAGTGATGTAATGATGGGTCAGTGTTATCTATATAGAGGTCATTGTACAGGGAGGGGAGGAGATAAGCTGTGACATCATCTATTGTCAGTAGTGATGTAATGATGGGTCAGTGGTATCTATATAGAGGTCATTGTACAGGAGGGGGAGGAGATAAGCTGTGACATCATCTATTGTCAGTAGTGATGTAATGATGGGTCAGTGTTATCTATATAGAGGTCATTGTACAGGGAGGGGGAGGAGATAAGCTGTGACATCATCTATTGTCAGTAGTGATGTAATGATGGATCAGTGTTATATATATAGAGGACATTGTACAGGGAGGGGAGGAGATAAGCTGTGACATCATCTATTGTCAGTAGTGATGTAATGATGGGTCAGTGTTATCTATATAGAGGTCATTGTACAGGGAGGGGAGGAGATAAGCTGTGACATCATCTATTGTCAGTAGTGATGTAATGATGGGTGAGTGTTATCTATATAGAGGTCATTGTACAGGGAGGAGGAGGAGGAGATAAGCTGTGACATCATCTATTGTCAGTAGTGATGTAATGATGGGTCAGTGTTATCTATATAGAGGTCATTGTACAGGGAGGGGGAGGAGATAAGCTGTGACATCATCTATTGTCAGTAGTGATGTAATGATGGGTCAGTGTTATCTATATAGAGGTCATTGTACAGGGAGGGGGAGGAGATAAGCTGTGACATCATTTATTGTCAGTAGTGATGTAATGATGGGTCAGTGTTATCTATATAGAGGTCATTGTACAGGGAGGGGGAGGAGATAAGCTGTGACATCATCTATTGTCAGTAGTGATGTAATGATGGGTCAGTGTTACCTATATAGAGGTCATTGTACAGGGAGGGGGAGGAGATAAGCTGTGACATCATCTATTGTCAGTAGTGATGTAATGATGGGTCAGTGTTACCTATATAGAGGTCATTGTACAGGGAGGGGGAGGAGATAAGCTGTGACATCATCTATTGTCAGTAGTGATGTAATGATGGGTCAGTGTTATCTATATAGAGGTCATTGTACAGGGAGGGGAGGAGATAAGCTGTGACATCATCTATTGTCAGTAGTGATGTAATGATGGGTCAGTGTTATCTATATAGAGGTCATTGTACAGGATGGGGAGGGGATAATCTGTTACATCATCTATTGTCAGTAGTGATGTAATGATGGGTGTTATCTATATAGAGGTCATTGTGTAGGGAGGGGGGAGGGGATAAGCTGTGACATAATCTATTGTCAGTAGTGATGTAATGATGGGTCAGTGTTATCTATATAGAGGTCATTGTACAGGGAGGAGAAGGAGATAAGCTGTGACATCATCTATTGTCAGTAGTGATGTAATGATGGGTCAGTGTTATCTATATAGAGGTCATTGTACAGGAGGGGGAGGAGATAAGCTGTGACATCATCTATTGTCAGTAGTGATGTAATGATGGGTCAGTGTTATCTAAATAGAGGTCATTGTACAGGGAGGGGGAGGAGATAAGCTGTGACATCATCTATTGTCAGTAGTGATGTAATGATGGGTCAGTGTTATCTATATAGAGGTCATTGTACAGGGAGGGGGAGGAGATAAGCTGTGACATCATCTATTGTCAGTAGTGATGTAATGATGGGTCAGTGTTATCTATATAGAGGTCATTGTACAGGGAGGGGGAGGAGATAAGCTGTGACATCATCTATTGTCAGTAGTGATGTAATGATGGGTCAGTGTTATCTATATAGAGGTCGATGTACAGGGAGGGGGAGGAGACAGGCTGTGACATCATCTATTGTCAGTAGTGATGTAATGATGGGTCAGTGTTATCTATATAGAGGTCATTGTACAGGGAGGGGGAGGAGATAAGCTGTGACATCATCTATTGTCAGTAGTGATGTAATGATGGGTCAGTGTTATCTATATAGAGGTCATTGTACAGGGAGGAGGAGGAGATAAGCTGTGACATCATCTATTGTCAGTAGTGATGTAATGATGGGTCAGTGTTATCTATGTAGAGGTCATTGTACAGGGGGAGGAGATAAGCTGTGACATCATCTATTGTCAGTAGTGATGTAGTGATGAGTCAGTGTTATCTATATAGAGGTCATTGTACAGGGAGGGGGAGGAGATAAGCTGTGACATCATCTATTGTCAGTAGTGATGTAATGATGGGTCAGGGCTGCTATCTCTTTTATTTTCCAATGGTTGTTGCAAAATGAGGAAGCTCTGGCCCCCTAGTAAACCTGGAACATTGATTATACACCAGAATGAAACTTACAGCCTGGCATAGAATTAAGCTATAACCTCCATGCTTGGTAAATTTGGTGTGCTCCCTTGCTCCCTTTTCAAAATAGTGGGGCAGATTTACTTACCCGGTCCGTTCGCGATCCAGCGGCGCGTTCTCTGCGGTGGATTCGGGTCCGGCCGGGATTCACTAAGGCAGTTCCTCCGCCGTCCACCAGGTGGCGCTGCTGCGCTGAAGTTCCCCGGAGGCGCGCTGGAATGCCCTGAAATTCACCGGCCTATACCTGGTGAAGGTAAGTGTAATTCTCGCGACACATTTTTTGTTTTAAATGCAGCGGTTTTTCCGAATCCGTCGGGTTTTCATTCGGCCACGCCCCCCGATTTCTGTCGCGTGCATGCCAGCGCCGATGCGCCACAATCCGATCGTGTGCGCCAAAATCCCGGGGCAATTCAGGGAAAATCGGCGCAAATCGGAAATATTCGGGTAACACGTCGGGAAAACGCGAATCGGGCCCTTAGTAAATCACCCCCAGTGTTGTGAAGTTGGCAAAAAGGTGAAACCCTGTTACAATGTCTGATGCTGGATGATAAATCAGGAGTGGTGTAACCTCATATTACTGCGGTCGGTTTTGGCACATGTGCATAATGTTTGGCACACGCTGAATTCTCCTTTCATTAGTTCTCATCCTAGTTGTATACAGATTGATACATAATTTATAAGTGAAACAATAACTTATAAATATGACACTTTAAAACAAACATCTCCTGCTGAAAGTAAGACCCATCCACCAGCTACATCTACCAAAAGATAAGACGTAAGATGTCACCTACTGTTGTGTCTTGCAGGGATTTTCCATCTTCCTAGGATACAGAATGAATGTTATCAGTCCCAGTGATGGTAAGGATTCCTCTTCTCCCATCTTATTGTTGTAATTGATGAATGCCGTTACATCCGTGCAATTCACAAGTGTCCTCAAAAGGACATGAGGTCCTGTAGGTGAATGTCACCATATACTTATTTCCCACCATAATTTGCAAATAAATTCTTGAACACAAATTACGACACAAATTTCTGCTCTGATGGCGGCGTTCCGGTGCTCAGTCGGACCGTGCGCCAGATTTATCATGCAAAGTCCAACGTGGGAAGTGCAGGGGGCGCCAGATTCATGAAGAACGTGCACCAGAAATCCAGAATCTGGCGCCCCCTGCACACTACACTGCACATAGTACACAATGCACATAGTACACACCCTGCACATAGTACATAGGCCACAGCATATAGTACACACTACACATAGTACACAGGACACTACACATAGTACACACTACACATAGTACACAGGGCACTGCACATAGTACACACTGCACATAGTACACAGGGCACTGCACATAGTACACACTGCACATAGTACACAGGGCACTGCACATAGTACACACTGCACATAGTACACAGGACACTACACATAGTACACACTGTACATAGTACACAGGACACTACACATAGTACACACTGTACATAGTACACAGGACACTACACATAGTACACACTGCACATAGTACACAATGCACATAGTACACACCCTGCACATAGTACATAGACCACAGCATATAGTACACACTACACATAGTACACAGGACACTGCACATAGTACATAGGGCACTGCACATAGTACACACTGCACATAGTACACAGGACACTGCACATAGTACACAGGGCACTGCACATAGTACACCGGGCACTGCACATAGTACACACTGCACCTAGCACACACCCTGCACATAGTACACACCCTGCACGTAGTACACACTGCACATAGTACACCCTGCACGTAGTACACACTGCACATAGTACACACCCTACACATAGTACACACCCTGCACATAGTACACACCCTGCACATAGTACACACTCTGCACATAGTACACACTCTGCACATAGTACACACCCTGCAAATAGTACATAGGCCACAGCATATAGTACACACTACACATAGTACACAGGATACTGCACATAGTACACAGGACACTACACATAGTACACTCTGCACATAGTACACACCCTGCACATAGTACACACCCTGCACATAGTACACACTCTGCACATAGTACATAGGCCACAGCATATAGTACACACTACTCATAGTACACAGGATACTGCACATAGTACACAGGACACTACACATAGTACACACTGCACATAGTACACAGGACACTGCACATAGTACACCCCCTGCACATAGTACACACCCTGCACATAGTACACACCCTGCACATAGTACACACCCTGCACATAGTACACCCTGCACATAGTACACACCCTGCACATAGTAAACACCCTGCACATAGTAAACACCCTGCACATAATACACACTGCACATAGTACACACTGCACATAGTACACACTGCACTGTTCTTAGTAAACACCCTGCACATAGTACACACTGCACATAGTACACACTGCACATAGTACACACTGCACTGTTCTTAGTAAACACCCTGCACATAGTACACACTGCACTGTTCTTAGTAAATGTGCCCTAATGTGACTTCCTGGATTTTTTTTCATCATTTTGTCTCTCATAGTTGAGATTCTACATATGATAACAGGTACCGGCCTCTCTAATCTTTATAAGTGGGAGAACTTGCACAACTGACTAGATACTTGTTTCCCCACTGTACATACAGCAGACACAGCGAGGAGAATATTACTGTCATACTGTGCCCTTAATTAAAGTTTTTATTCCATAATTGATACTTATCCCCTATCTTAGAAGGGCAACATCCCCCACCGGGCCTGGGAGTAGCTGGATTCTCCTGGTACCCGAGTGGCCCAGCTTGGTCCAGGTAGAACAGGCCTTGTCCATGTCTCCCTGGGGTGTTTGAGGCATCCTTGGATAGATAGGAGAGGGGAGGCCCGTGATGTTAGTGGCAACCAGGGATCACACATAGACAAGAGATGTAAAACATCATTATAGCTCCTTTATTCCAGAACACGAACATAGCAATAGGCAATGGCAATAGGCCACGGTACAGATCCTTTCTGCCTAAGTCCAAGGTAGCTGGTTGGATTATGTCTGGCAAAGAATTGCTCACAGCTTAGTTTCTGTAGCTTTAGGCTGGAGAGGTTGGGAGCTGCTTGGCAGCAATCTTACAGAATATTTGTTAGGGAACAGGGCTTCTGCAGGCCTGGTATCTGCAAGCTGTGTGTCCCGTAGCAAGGACTCATCTGCTACCCATCTTATCTCAGCTCTCAGCTCATTCTGGGACTTTCTAGCCACTGGGAGTTTGATATAACCTTCACCTGGGGGCGGAGAGTTTTGTTATCCAACTAGGGATGTTGTTACAAAGGGAATTAACTTTATACTATTGGTCAATATGTAAACAATTCCTTCCCAGGCAGGTGTTATGCAGCTGCACTACCAGATATAGACAGTAGATGGCGCACAGAGGTGATCAGGCTCTATGGGACACATTCAATCTAATAGGAGCAATATTAATAATGAAACTGCGTTGGCTGGGACATTACAGAAGGATAGTGGATAAATGTCTGACTGGGGTGAGTCTGTCAATTGGGAACCTCTGCTATAAGCAGAATGAAGGACTTCAAGTCCTCCTAATCTGCCTGAACTACATGGGACTTCCAGGGGATTGTGTTGTGAACCATCCAGAAACAGAACGAGTTTTCCATTCTACTGATTCCTATGAGAGTGGTGGGCCCATTGCCTGCCTTCTGTAGTGCGTTGCTAACAGCAGGAGGCACATTGTAGTCACATCATCATGTCTCCTGCCGGGTTTCTCTCGTGGGCTGAATGGTGCAAGGAGCTAAAAGTTCTCTATTTGAACAAATATTGATTTTTGGATATCCGGGACCCCAGCCAAAAGGTCTGTGACTTACTGACAGCCCATCTTCTATGACATTTACAAAAAATTACCCCTTTATCGACAAGTCCCTTCAGGAACATTGTTGATCAAGCAAGAGAATACCTGCATGCTGCGGCAGCACTCACCAGTCCCGCTGCCTTATTCCCTTATTTCCATGATTTTCCTTCTCTTGTTCCTCCATTTGTTTGCTGTAGGAAGAGAAAGGTGAAGGACAACTAAGCTGCAGTGTGATGATCTAGGTGGTTAAGGAACTGGTCTCCAGCCCTGAGTTCATATGCAACACCCCTGCCAATGCATAGGCAGGCTGGTAGTTGCGAATAGCGCCCTCTCCAGGTCAGGTGCTGTTAGGGGGAGTCATGAACCCTGTTTCTAGAACTTGAGATATTGGGGCAGATTTACTTACCCGGTCCATTCGCGATCCAGCGGCGCGTTCACTACGGTGGAATCGGGTCCGGCCGGGATTCACTAAGGTAGTTCCTCTGACGTCCACCAGGTAGTGCTGCTGTGATGAAGTTCTCCGAGGCCCGCTGGAATGCACTCAAGTTCACCGGCCTATACCTGGTGAAGGTAAGTGCAAGTCCCGTGACACTTTTTGTTTTTTAAATGCGGCGGTTTTTCCGAATCCGTCGGGTTTTCGTTCGGCCACGCCCCGCGATTTCCATCGCGTGCATGCCGGCGCCGATGCGCCAAAATCCGATCGCGTGCACCAAAATCCCTGGGCAATACAGGGAAAATCGGCGCAAATAGGAAATATTCGGGTAACACGTCGGGAAAACGCGAATCGGGCCCTTAGTAAATGACCCCCATTGTGTAATTGCAGCTGTAGCTACTGCCTGGTTAGGCAACAGTTAACATTGTGATATGTGATTGTCCAATGATGTTCTTGAAATACAAGCTGGAATGTGATTGGAGAAGTGCTACCACCTCAGGGTCTGTCTGCCTTAGCCACTGTCCTAATTCCAGGAACTTCAAGTGCCTCAGGCCCACTGCCTAGCACCCAGGGCAAGTCCGAAGACTTAAGCCCAGAACTGAGATCCACCACCTGGACTCAGTTCCATCTGCGTCAGCCCAGCCTGAACCTACTATCAGGCTGCGTGTAACCTTCCTGTGGACCAGCTCTCCATGACTCTTCCAGCTTGAAAATCTGCTGTTATCGTTTTGGCTGTTGCCTGCTACCTGCTGTTCAATAAAGAAATGTAAGTTGATTGGCACGATGTTGCCTCCTTCTGATCCCTGGATACGGCTGTTACCACCACGGGCTTCCCCATCCATTACCCAGGGACTTATCTTACGGACACTCAGGGGTTGCCCCAGGGAGAAGCAGTACATCAGCCTCTCCCTCCATATTTCTTGCACACACCACCTGCTGGAGAGCTGCCAGGCTGTAGGACAGTCCTCCGGTCCCCATACCAAGCACCGTGACACTAGCGTGCCTAGGCCGCAACCGCCAGCCACTCCGGTATTCTGGGCCCCGGCTGCCTCCAGGCCCCAAGGAAAGGCCCCGGTGGGGGATGTTGTACATTTAATTCCTGGACATCCAGGTTCTAACCTTCGATTTGATGTTGATTTACTGGATAGGCAAAGGCAGGGGAAATTACAAATTCAGAGCTTTATTAAAAGGCACAAGGCGACATCAAAGACACACAAGGCGGAGTGGGTTATTAATCCTCTTAGTTGACATCTGGTACTGTGCATCATGGGATTGACTGACTGGGCTGTTACCCAACCTTCCTATTTCAGTTCTTGGAGGTATCTTACATCCTGGATAGTCCTAATGCTGTAAATCCCAGAGGTGAACTTCAAGCAGCTCTTGAGAACATGTGATATAGCAGGGAACGTACCAATGGTCTTCTCATCCATTACAAATCTTCCCAGTCAGCCAAACAGTTCTGTCTGGATATTAAGGCGCCACCTTCCTTTCTGTACTAAATTTTTGAGATGTTTATGAAATTTGGATGAAAAAAAAAAAATGGGAACACACTCTCTTTTGAGAATGGACAAAGTCTTGCCCCGCCCCTTACCGTTATCGACTCTGGCCCCTGCCGAATGTCCACCAATGTGGATGTGGATGGTTATGCTGGTTAGCACAGAAGACTATTACTTTTGTACGGCAAGCACTTGGTGACCTCTGACCTCTGGATTCTGATAGACACAATAAAGTTCATACACAGAACAATATTACCCAACAGCTACCACTGCATTGTCTTCCCATGGTGTATGGAGGCTTCATGGTTCCATGCTACAAAGCGATGGAGTCTATGGGAACTTTTCTTTATACGTGAGCTTTCAGAATGCATTTACTTAAAATAGGTTTACAGGTTTTTTATTTTATTTTTATATGATTTTTATAATTTTTACTAATTGTGTCATTTACCAGTGGATGTGTAAGTCTCTTTAGTGGAAGCGTCTGTAGGAAACATTGACATCCACTGTTGTCAGTCCTCTAGAAGTTCTAGAATATATTATTATGCTTGTGTCTCCCTCATTTCCCAGATACTGAGACCCGGGAGTTTTACCAGCAGCTTTGTCACTATCCACATCATGTCCTGAGGATGACGTATGAATATTTCCAGGAGGATCTGCTCTACATTGTGGAGAACTGGAGATCCCTGTCACTTCTGCATGAGCTGAGCTCCCGAAATATCCCAGATCTCAAGGTGAGAGGATATGATGTTCCAGTGTTATATATAGGTGTCCCCTGTGTTATAAATAGGTGTCCCCCATTTTATATACAGGTGTACCTGTTTAATCATGTTTTAGAGGAACAATTATCAAATTATGATAATGAGGTTCTGTTGCTCCTGTGGCAGCACATAGTACACACCACACTGCACACACCACAACGCACATAGTACACACCCTACACATAGTACACACCCTACACATAGTACACACTGCACATAGTACACACTACACAAGACACTGCACATAGCACACACCCTGCACATAGCACACACCCTGCACATAGTACACTCCGAGCATAGTACACACCCTGCACATAGCACACACCCTGCACATAGTACACACTCTGCACATAGTACACACTCTGCACATAGTACACACTCTGCACATAGTACACACCCTGCACATAGTACACACCTGCACATAGTACACCCTGCACATAGTACACACTTGCACATAGTACACACTGCACATAGTACACACTCTGCACATAGTACACACTGCACATAGCACACAGCGAACATAGTACACACACTGCACATAGTACACACTCTGCACATAGTACAAACCCTGCACATAGTACACACCCTGCACATAGCACCCACCCTGCACACAGTACACACCCTGCACATAGTACACACCCTGCACATAGTACACACCCTGCACATAGCACACACTCTGCACATAGTACACAATGCACATAGTACACAATGCACATAGTACACACCCTGCACATAGTACACACCCTGCACATAGTACACACACTGCACATAGTACACATAGTGCACATAGTACACACCGTGCACATAGTACACACCATGCACATAGTACACTCCGCACATAGTACACACCCTGCACATAGTACACTCCGCACATAGTACACACTGCACATAGTACACACCCTGCACATAGTACACACCCTGCACATAGTACACACCCTGCACATAGCACACTCCGCACATAGTACACACCCTGCACATAGTACACACCCTGCACATAGTACACAGCCTGCACATAGTACACACCCTGCACATAGTGCACACCCTGCACATAGTACACACCCTGCTCATAGCACACACCCTGCACATAGTACACCCTGCACATAGTACACACCCTTCACATAGTACACCCTGCACATAGTACACACTCTGCACATAGTACACACTGCACATAGTACACACCCTGCACACAGTACACCCCCTGCACATAGTACACCCCCTGCACATAGTACAACCCCTGCACATAGTACACCCCCTGCACATAGTACACCCCCTGCACATAGTACACACCCTGCACATAGTCATAGTACACCCCCTGCATATAGTACACACCCCCTGCACATAGTACACACCCCCTGCACATAGTACACACTCCGCACATAGTACACACCCTGCACATAGTACACACCCTGCACATAGTACACAGCCTGCACATAGTACACAGCCTGCACATAGTACACACCCTGCACATAGTACACACCCTGCTCATAGCACACACCCTGCACATAGTACACCCTGCACATAGTACACACCCTGCACATAGTACACACTGCACATAGTACACACTCTGCACATAGTACACACCCTGCACACAGTACACCCCCTGCACACAGTACACCCCCTGCACATAGTACACCCCCTGCACATAGTACACCCCCTGCACACAGTACACCCCCTGCACATAGTACACCCCCTGCACATAGTACACACTGCACATAGTACACACTCTGCACATAGTACACACTGCACATAGTACACCCCCTGCACATAGTACACCCCCTGCACATAGTACACACCCTACACATAGTACACCCCCTGCACCTAGTACACCCCCTGCACACAAAGGAACTTTTTGAGGATGGTCAGTATGGGCAGTAGTAGTACCCAATCTAAAGCAGATCCCTCTAAATCAATGCCTGACTAACAAGAAGCTTACGGACAAATACATATATCTACATAACATAAAGTCTATTTCTGTTAATCATTTGAATTTGTGTATAATAACCATGACTTTTCTTGTGTTCTAGAAATACAAGGATCTAGAACATGATAGGAAAACCTTGGCCCGGGATTTACTCCAGGAGATTTTCCATAGAGGAAGAGAAGCTGTGACAACATTGTGGGTCAGTCTCCATGTATTACGGAAGGATTACGGCTCCTACACCCTGGACGCTGTACTGGAGGAGCTCATCCACACAGGTAACATTGTGCATAAAATAATAAATATATCATAGGGAAATAAAAATAGATTAAATTATGTTTTTTAAGAAATCGAAAATTAGCTTGTTGAGGAATCTCCTGTCGCAGACTTTTTTGGTTCATTTTGGGCTCCAAACGATCTTATTTATTCTTTGGTTCGGTACGATCTCGGTAATACCAAATTTATACAAGTTTTATTGTATTTTAATACATTTCAAAAATTAAAACAATGGGGAGGGGGATTTAACAATGTGGGGCACATTTACTTACCCGGTCCAAGGAGTTCACAGAAAGTGCATTGTCCGTGTATAATGCGCTGTGCGGGGAGTCACTAAGATCCTGCGCCTGATATCCTGCATGTGTCGCTTCCCCGCTCAGGTCCCCGGAGTTCACCTTCTTCTTCCTGGTGCATATAAGTGCATTGTCCGTGTATAATGCGCTGTGCGGGGAGTCACTAAGATCCTGCGCCCGATATCCTGCATGTGTCGCTTCCCCGCTCAGGTCCCAGGAGTTCACCTTCTTCTTCCTGGTGCATGTAAGTGCATTGTCCGTGTATAATGCGCTGTCCGGGGAGTCACTAAGATCGTGCGCCCGATATCCTGCATGTGTCGCTTCCCCGCTCAGGTCCCCGGAGTTCACCTTCTTCTTCCGGGTGCATGTAAGTGCATTGTCTGTGTATAATGCACTGTGCAGGGAGTCACTAAGATCCTGCGCCCGATATCCTGCATGTGTCACTTCCCCGCTCAGGTCCCCGGAGTTCACCTTCTTCCTGTTGCATGTAAGTGCATTGTCCGCGTATAATGTGCTGTGCGGGGAGTCACTAAGATCCTGCACCCGATATCCTGCATGTGTCGCTTACCCGCTCAGGTCCCCGGAGTTCACCTTCTTCTTCCTGGTGCATGTAAGTGCTTGATCTTGCGACACAATTTGAAAGTTAAATCTCGCGCTCAGTCCGAATCAGTCGGATCGTCCGACGGCCCGACCCCCGATCTCTGTCGCATGAAAGCAGCGCAACTGCACCACAATCCGATCACGTGCGACACAATCCCAGTCTTTTGCTGCGCCAAATTTATGACTGTGATGACGAATTATGGTGCAGTATAAGACTGTCGGTTCCTACTTTAGACTTACTTTTAGTAGGTATAAACAGTACACCAGAATTTTGGGCACACGGACGATTTCCCACAAGCCGTGCCCCTTTCTCGTAAGGCTACGCCCCCTTAGTCAGACAAATACCAAAAAAAGGTCTAAAAGCCTTGATAAATGTGGTGCAAAGCATTATAAACAGTGTTTTTGTGCCGAAAAAATTGTGGTGCACGTCCAATCCCGTCCAATATGTACGAAAAAAACTTAATATCAAATGACATGTTTCCAGGGGCATAACTACAGCGGTAGCAGCCGCTATGGGGCCCACAGTGTCAGGGGGCCGCGTCATCCGATCTGCTCCTAAAGCATGGAGGATGTGCACCATTATATACATATAATGCTGCACATTGTGGTGTATATATGCTGTATATGTGTGCGTATCTGTGATGTGTATTTGCTGTATGTGTATATGGTGTATGGTATGTATATATACAGTAAGTTATGTGTGTATGTAAGCTGTATGTCTGTATATGGCACTGTATGTGTGTATATGTGATGTGTATATGCTGTATGTGTATATGGTGTAAGTTATGTGTGTATGTAATCTGTATGTCTGTATATGGCACTGTATGTGTGTATATGTGATGTGTATATGCTGTATGTGTATATGGTGTAAGTTATGTGTGTATGTAAGCTGTATGTCTGTATATGGCACTGTATGTGTGTATATGTGATGTGTATGTGCTCTATATGTGTGTGACAGTGTATAAATGTGTGTGTATGAGTGATGAACTGTATGTTTATGTATATAGGAATGTAATATGTATATTTTTAAGCTGGAAGGGGGGCCCCGTCATAAGTCTACTATGGGGCCCTGCCTCTCCTAGTTACGCCACTGCATGTTTCCTATATTCTTTGGGTTGGTGCGATCATGGGGATACTACATTTATATAGGTTTTAATGTATTGTCATATATTTTTTTTAAAAGAAACATTACCCTACAAAAAAAAAATCTCCATTTCACCATCTTCTGGCGCTAATACCTGGGTGTACAGAGCTGCGTGAGACGAGATAAGATGTTGTTTTCATTGCTACCATTTTGAGGACTGTGTGACCTTTTGATCAACTTTTAATACATTTTTATGTGATGTAAAACGGCATTAAAGTGGTGTTTTGGGCATTAGAGTGCTATTTTCCGTCATGGGGTCCACCACCGGGAATAACTGTGTTTAAATCGTCATAGATACCTAACATTTTTGTAATTTTTACTGTTTATTTAGTTTTTATCAGTTCTAGGGAAAGTGGAAAAATTTTTATCTATTTTTAAAAAATATTTACCGCTAGAAAGTCTGATCGTTTTTACTATATACTGCAATACTACTGTATTGCAGAATATGGTGTTTTTGACATGATTCATGTCATTGGGGCTCATTTACTAAGGGTCGCCCTACTCACTTTTGTCGGACTTTGCACCTGTTTCGGGGATAGCGCGGCTTGGACAGATATTTAACAGGTGTCCGTGCTGGGATTGCGTCACACGCAATCATCTTTTGGCGCAGCTGTGCTGCTTCCATGCAACACAATTTGGGGGGGGGGGGCGTGCTGTCGGTCAAAATCCCTTCAATAAGTTACAGGATTGGAATGTTATTACCATATACAGTGCCAAACTTGCATAGATTTATGGGATCCCATATACAGTATTTTGAACAAATAGAAAATCTAAAGAAAACTAAACACAAAATAGTTCAGGGTCGGTTTCTGTAACTTCCCTCTCTGGTTTCTGTCTTCCTGATCCTCATGTGTCGCCTCCGATTATAAAAGGCACCTTATTCCTATGAGAAGTGTCTGAACACTGTATTGTTCTATAAGGCATCATTCACACTCCCATATGGGGGACGTAAATACGGCAGATATACATCCCCCATAGGCGGCAATGTGCACACAGCGCCGTACGGGAGCGGTGCGGTGCAGCACACGTGTGGCACCATACCGCCCCATACCCCGTGAAAAGTTAGGACATGTCCTATCTTTTCACGGCATACGGCGCCATACGCCATACATCCCAATGGAGAGGGGCGGGGTTGAGCAGCACTCACCTCCTCCTCCTCTCCCCGCGCGCTGCCGTGTGCCCGCCGTGTTGCGGTACGGAAAATTGCTTCTATAACACAAACATCTTATCTTAAAGAGTAACTGTAAAATTACCTGACAAAAAATAGTTTTAGCAGTTGAAAAGAGCCTTTGACAACAATTCCAATGATACCTGTATCATGTTGATGGATTCTTCCTAGCCTTAGATCCAGCCTGGTATATCCACCAGCCCTATCTGTAAAATCTTCTTCAGCTATTCCTATAGTGGGCGGGACATCCTGGTTGTGACATCATCTAAGGGCACTGAGGCCAGAGCATTGAGTGTGTTCACACAAACAGCCCAGCCAATCAGCACACAGAATCAGTGTTACTGCTTGTACAGAGATCTAGTGCAGACAAAGGCAGGGAAGACACAAAGGCTACATTAACCCTAGAAAGTCTGATCGTTCCTACCTTATACTGTAATAATACTGTCTTACAGTATATAGCGTTTTTTTAACGGACCTCTGGTAATTGGTAATTTACTTTATCCCTAGGCTACAATAAGCAGCTATAACAGTTATCACAGGTGTCTGTAATGAAGATTTATTGTTAATCCTGGTTCTTATGACAACCCAACATTTTTAAAACCCAATTGTCACAAAGACCAAAAAAAATTTGGCTGGGGTTACAATGATAAAATACACAGTTCCGACTTACATACAAATTCAACTTAAGAACGAACCTACAGAACCTCTCCTGTACGTAACCTGGGTACCTCCTGTAATCTACATTGCTCGCTGTTGTACTCAAGAGACAATTAAAAAAAAGTTTGAGCACCATAACCAATAACCATAGGCCAAGACCTTGGGGGACATGTAATAAGTTATCTGCGGCAAAAAAAAATGCCGGGATTTTATGTTTTTTTTTTTTGGCACAGAATTGTTGCGGATCATTTAAAATAAGTTTACGCCAGAAAGAACAGATGTTTCCTACTATCCCGGCTCCTCCATTATCCGTCACATTTATGTGTATTTTGTTGGCATTTTTTGGCGCAAATTTTGGCGCACAGTAGACCAGGAAAAAAATGGTCAGAAAGCAAAATTAAGTCGCAGTCCATGTAAGATTTTGGCACACATGTCATTTTTATGGCGCACGAATGATTAGTTGCGTCTACCCATTATTTACTTACAGCCGTGCGCCATTTTAATACATCGAGCTGTGCTTTCAAGAGACTGATCTCCGATGCCGACAGTCGTTCTTGCACCAGATTTAGTAAACTTAGTGGGGCAGATTTACTTACCCGGTCCATTCGCGATCCAGCGGCGCGTTCTCTGCGGTGGATTCGGGTCCGGCCGGGATTCAATAAGGTAGTTCCTCCGCCGCCCACCAGGTGGCGCTGCTGCGCTGAAAAGCATCTGAACGCGTTGGAGTTCACCGGCTCGGGCTGAGTGAAGGTAAGCACGTCCCGAGCGACACATTTTCCGTTCTTAAATGCGGCGGTTTTTCAGAATCCGTCAGGTTTTCGTTCGGCCACGCCCCCCGATTTCTGTCCCGCGCATGCCGGCGCCGATGCGCCACAATCCGATCGCGTGCGCCAAAATCCCGGGGCAATTCAGGTACAATCGGCGCAAATCGGAAATATTCGGGTAACACGTCGGGAAAACGCGAATCGGGCCCTTAGTAAATCACCCCCAGTAACTTTATTTCTATTATTATCCCTCATCTTATTTATCATCACATCATTTACGTCCTGCATTGATGAAATATATTAAGAACAAAATTGTTGAAATGTTCTTATTAGGTAACACCCTGGTAGAGCAAATCATACTGGATGAAGATGGGCATTCCCTTCCCCCTGAACTTAAAGGTAAGTGCACATTATGGGGCAGATTTATAAAAAGTGTCCTAAGGTTAGACAGCGCAATGTTAGACTAGACTTATTCTGCACCAGATTCATATACCGGAAGTGTCTGGTGCTGGTCTCGTCGTACTGTGCACCCACTGTTAGTTGGCTTACTTTACGGCAGAAAATTAGGACAAAATTCTGGCGGGTCAGCAGTATATTTGGCTCAAACCCTTTATAAATGTGGTGCAGACAGTTTTAAGTGCAAACTATGACTGATTAATCTGTCCACGACAGAATTCTATCTCCCCCTATGTTTCTATTAATTATCACTGTCAGGCACCGGGGTAAGTGGACCCACTGGACCACTGCGGACAATGATGTAAGCTGACAACTCAGACCAGAGTCTAAGTGGTACCTGGCATCAGGAACAAACCTTTCTCAGAGGCACAAATATGCGGCAGGGGTCACAGGAACAGGCTGAGCAATTATAGGTATTCAGGTGGCCAGCGGCAATTAGCGATTTCAGACGGACGGGACGCACGTGCCCCAGGAGACGAGGATGCATGCATGAGAACGTCGCTGGATCGCGGCTAGGTGAGTGAGGCAGCTGCTGGCAAGAGGGGGCACACGGAGGCATGCGGGTGCGCCTGCGATCCTGAACATGGGTTGTGGGAGTGCCCGTGACAATCACAATGTACACCAGAGACCAAAAGTTTGGATAGTTCTTCTCGTTCAAAGAGTTTTCTGTATTGTCATAGCTATAAAAATTGTAGATTTGCACTGAAGGCATCAAAACTATGAATAACACACGTGGAATTATAGACTTACCAAAAAAGTGTTAAACAACTCAAAATCTGTCTTATATTCCAGGTCTTTGTGCTCTGATCACTGCTCTGCACAGTCTGGGCTTCTCTTGATGAGCTCCAAGAGGTAGTCACCTGAAATGGTCTCAAACAGTCTTGAAAGAGTTCCCAGAGATGCCCTTTTGTCCTCACTCTGCGGTGTAGCTCACCCCAAACCATCTGGATTGGGTTCAGGTTCTGGCGACTGTGGAGGTCAGGTCACCTGGTGTAGCCCCCATCACTCTCCTTCCTGGTCATATATCCCTTACACAGCCTGGAGGTGTGTTTTGGGACCTGTTGAAAAATAAATTATGGTCCAACTAAACGCAAACCGGATGGAATAGCAGCCGCTGCAAAATGCTATTATAACCCTGCTGGGCCAGTATAATCCCCAACAGTGTCACCAGCAAAGCCCCCCACACCATCACACCCAACAGTATCACCAGCAGAGCCCCCCACACCATCACACCCAACAGTGTCACCAGCAGAGCCCCCCACACCATCACACCCAACAGTGTCACCAGCACAGCCCCCCACACCATCACCTCCATCAGTGTCAGCAGCAGAGCCCCCCACACCATCACACCCATCAGTGTCACCAGCACAGCCGCCCCACACCATCACACCCAACAGTGTCACCAGCACAGCCCCCCCCACACCATCACACCCAACAGTGTCCCCAGCAGAGCCCCCCCCACACCATCACACCCATCAGTGTCACCAACACAGCCACCCCACACCATCACACCCAACAGTGTCACCAGCACAGCCCCCCCACACCATCACACCCAACAGTGTCATCAGCACAGCCCCCCCCACACCATCACACCCAACAGTGTCACCAGCAGAGCCCCCCACACCATCACACCCAACAGTGTCACCAGCAAAGCCTCCCCCGGACCATCACACCCAACAGTGTCACCAGCAGAGCCCCCACACCATCACACCCAACAGTGTCACCAGCAGAGCCCCCCCCCACACCATCACACCCAACAGTGTCACCAGTACAGCCCCCCACACCATCACACCCAACAGTGTCACCAGCACAGCCCCCCACACCATCACACCCAACAGTGTCACCAGCACAGCCCTCCACACCATCACACCAAACAGTGTCACCAGCACAGCCCCCCCCACACACCATCACACACAACAGTGTCACCAGCAAAGCCCCCCACACCATCACACCCAACAGTGTCACCAGCAAAGCCTCCACCGGACCATCACACCCAACAGTGTCACCAGCAGAGCCCCCCACACCATCACACCCAACAGTGTCACCAGCACAGCCCCCCACACCATCATACCCAACAGTGTCACCAGCACAGCCCTCCACACCATCACACCCAACAGTGTCACCAGCACAGCCCCCCACACCATCACACCCAACAGTGTCACCAGCACAGCCCCCCCACACCATCACACCCAACAGTGTCACCAGCACAGCCCCCCACACCATCACACCCAACAGTGTCACCAGCAGAGCCCCCACACCATCACACCCAACAGTGTCACCATCACAGCCCCCCCCCACACCATCACACCCAACAGTGTCACCAGCACAGCCCTCCACACCATCACACCCAACAGTTTCACCAGCACAGCCCCCCCCCCCACACCATCACACACAACAGTGTCACCAGCAGAGCCCCCCACACCATCACACCCAACAGTGTCACCAGCAAAGCCTCCACCGGACCATCACACCCAACAGTGTCACCAGCAGAGCCCCCCACACCATCACACCCAACAGTGTCACCAGCACAGCCCTCCACACCATCACACCCAACAGTTTCACCAGCACAGCCCCCCCCCCCGCACCATCACACCCAACAGTGTCACCAGCAGAGCCCCCCACACCATCACACCCAACAGTGTCACCAGCAAAGCCTCCACCGGACCATCACACCCAACAGTGTCACCAGCAGAGCCCCCCATACCATCACACCCAACAGTGTCACCAGCAGAGCCCCCCCATACCATCACACCTCTTCCTCCATGCAGGTGGGAACCAGGAGTCCATGTTTGTTGACCTCTTCTGCATCGCACAAAGACACGGCGGTTGGAACCAAAAATCTCAAACTTGGATTCAGCAGACCAAAGCCCAGATCTTCCCCGTTGTAATGTCCAATCCTTGTGTCTCTGGTGCTTGGTGCTGGTCCTTAGCAGTGGTTTCCTAGCAGCGATGTTACCATGAAGCTGCTGCACACAGTCTCCTCTTACCAGTTGTTGTAGAGATTTGTCTAGTGGCGTACTGACCGCGTACGGCACGCCACTGGAAGTCGGGCAGGGGCCTCCGTCCGGACAGGAAGCTCCTGCCCGTCACTGAATAGTGCTCGATGTGGCCAGAAGACAGCCCCGGCGCACATCGCTCCATGAACTAGGATGCGCGGCCACGTGATGACATCATCACACTGCCGCGCACCACTTCCTGTCTGGCCGCAGGTGGAAGAAAGAAGATGCGGGACCCACTGCCAGAGGTGAGTACAGGTTTTTTTCAAATCAAGCAGAATATGTAATAATTCATTGTGGGGGGGACATAATATATGATAATTAATTGTAGGGGGCAGAATATGTAATAACTCATTGTAGGGGAAAGAATATGTAATAATTCATTAAGGGGGGACAGAATATTAAATTATTAATTGGGGGCAGAATATGTAATAATCACTGAAATGTCGGTTAGCAGAAAGGGTTTTGAGGGGTTTTTTTTAGGTATAATTGGGGGAGGGGCCCCATTAGTAAATTTTTTCCCGGGGCCCAGTGGACTCTAGTTACACCACTGGATGTGTCTGCTGCTAGACCTCTGTGCGCCAGTGACCTGGTCTCTAATATGAGTGGCTGTTACCTCCGATTTCTGAGGCTGGTGACTCGGATGAACTTATCCTCCGCAGCAGAGGTGACTGTTATCCTCTGCAGCAGAGGAGACTCTTGGTCTTCTTTTTCTGGGGCGCTCCTCATGTCAGCCAGTTTCTTTGTAGTGATTGATGGTTTTTGCAACTGCACTTGGGGACACTTTCAGAAACAATGGGGCGGGTTTACTTACCTGGTCCATTCGCGATCCAGCGGCGCGTTCTCTGCAGTGGATTCGGAACCGGCCGGTATTCACTAAGGCATTTCCTCCAACGTCCACCAGGTGTCGCTGCTGCGCTGAAGACCATCGGAGTGCACTGAAGTTCACCGAGCCATCGTGGGTGAAGGTAAGCGAATGTCGAGCGACACTTTTTTTTTTTTAAATGCGGCGGTTTTTCTGAATCCGTCGGGTTTTTTTACGGCCACGCCCCCCCCATTTCCGTTGCCCGCATGCCGGCGCCGATACGACAAATTCTGATCGCATGCGCCGGGGCAATACAGGGAAAATCGGCGCAAAAACGGAAATATTCGGTAAAACCAACTTAGTAAATGACCCCCAATTTTTCTGACTGCCTGACCTTCATTTCTTAAAGTAATGATGGCCGCTGGCTTTATGTTACTTAGCTGCTTTTTTCTGTCCATAATACAGATTCTCCCAGTCTATTCAGTAGGAGGATCGGCCGTGTATCCACCCGACTCCTGCACAACTGATCCCACCCCCATTTATAAGGCAAATAAATCCCCCTTATTACCCCTGAACCTGTGATGTGAGAACCTCTTCAGGTGACTACCTCTTGTATCTCATCAGGAGAAGCCAAGACTGTGCAGAGCAGTGATCACAGCACAAGGACCTGGAGTATAAGAGACTGTGCAGAGCAGTGACCACAGCACAAGGGGCGGAGTATAAGAGACTGTGCAGAGCAGTGATCACAGCACAAGGAGCTGGAATATAAGAGACTGTGCAGAGCAGTGACCACAGCACAAGGACCTGGAGTATAAGAGACTGTGCAGAGCAGTGATCACAGCACAAGGACGTGGAGTATAAGAGACTGTGCAGAGCAGTGATCACAGCACAAGGAGCAGGAGTATAAGAGACTGTGCAGAGCAGTGATCACAGCACAAGGACGTGGAGTATAAGAGACTGCAGAGCAGTGTTCACAGCACAAGGAGCGGGAGTATAAGAGACTGTGCAGAGCAGTGATCACAGCACAAGGAGCGGGAGTATAAGAGACTGTGCAGAGCAGTGATCACAGCACAAGGAGCTGGAGTATAAGAGACTGTGCAGAGCAGTGATCACAGCACAAGGAGCTGGAGTATAAGAGACTGTGCAGAGCAGTGATTACAGCACAAGGAGCTGGAGTATAAGAGACTGTGCAGAGCAGTGATCACAGCACAAGGAGCTGGAGTATAAGAGACTGTGCAGAGCAGTGATCACAGCACAAGGAGCTGGAGTATAAGAGACTGTGCAGAGCAGTGATCACAGCACAAGGACCTGGAGTATAAGACAGATTCTCAGTTGTTTCACACTTTTTGTTAAGTATATAATTAGACGTGTGTTATTCATAGTTTTGATGCCTTCAGTGTGAATCTAAATCTACAATTTTTATACTAATGAAAATACAGAAAACTCTATTAATGAGTAGGAGTGTCCAACTTTTGGTCTGTACTGTATATCTGCAGAAACAACATTCATACTCTGGAGCGGGTCACTCCTAAGTACCTAGAATCATAGTTCTGGTGTTTTTGCTACCTATTGCTCCCCCACCGCCAACATACAGAGCCTTGGGAAAGTATTCAGCCCCCTTTCAACTTTTCTACCTCCTTTGGTCACATTTCAGGTTTCAAACATAAAAATATAAAATTTTACATTTCTTTGGTGAAGAATCAACAACAAGTGGCACACAATTGTGAAGTGGAATGAAATTTATTGGATATTTAAAACCTTTGTAGAAAATAATAAATTGAAAAGTGTGTGTGGCGGAGGGTGGGGGGGTGCATTATTATCCGGCCCCTGTAAGTTAATACTTTGTAGCGCCACATTTTACTGCGATTACAGCTGCAAGTCACTTGGGGTAACAGGTCTCTATCAGTTTTGTACATCGAGAGCTCAGTGAGGTTGGATGAAGTGTTTGTGAGCAGCAGTTTTTGGCTCTTTCCTCGGATTCTCCATTGGATTGGGGTCTGGATGTGACTCGTTCTAACACCTGGAGACGGATATTTGTGAACCTTCCAGTGTAGATTCTGCTTTATGTTTGGGATCTTTGTCTTGTTGGAAGATAAATCTTTGTCCCAGTCTCAGGTCTTTTGCAGACTCCATCAGGTTTTCTTTCAGAATGGTCTTGGATTTGGCTCCATCATCTTCCCATCTATTTTAACCATCTTCCCCATCCCTGCTGAAGAAAAGCCCAAACCATGATGCTGCGGTGGGATGCTGCCCCCGCCATGTGTGACAGTGGGGATGGTGCCCCCCCCATGTGTGACAGTGGGGATGGTGCCCCCCCATGTGTGACAGTGGGGATGGTGCCCCCCACCATGTGTGACAGTGGGGATGGTGCCCCCACCATGTGTGACAGTGGGGATGGTGCCCCCCCCATGTGTGACAGTGGGGATGGTGCCCCCCACCATGTGTGACAGTGGGGATGGTGCCCCCACCATGTGTGACAGTGGGGATGGTGCCCCCCACCATGTGTGACAGTGGGGATGGTGCACCCCACCATGTGTGACAGTGGGGATGGTGCCTCCACCATGTGTGACAGTGGGGATGGTGCCTCCACCATGTGTGACAGTGGGGATAATGCCCCCGCCATGTGTGACAGTGGGGATGGTGCCCCCGCCATGTGTGACAGTGGGGATGGTGCCCCCGCCATGTGTGACAGTGGGGATGGTGCTCCCACCATGTGTGACAGTGGGGATAATGCCCCCGCCATGTGTGACAGTGGGGATGGTGCCCCTGCCATGTGTGACAGTGGGGATGGTGCCCCTCCCATGTGTGACAGTGAGGATGGTACCTCCACCATGTGTGACAGTGGGGATGGTGCCTCCACCATGTGTGACAGTTGGGGATGGTGCCCCCACCATGTGTGACAGTTGGGGATGGTGCCCCCACCATGTGTGACAGTGGGGATGATGCCCCCGCCATTTGTGACAGTGGGGATGGTGCCCCTGCCATGTGTGACAGTGGGGATGGTGCCTCCACCATGTGTGACAGTGGGGATGGTGCCCCCGCCATGTGTGACAGTGGGGATGGTGCCTCCACCATGTGTGATAGGGGAGATGATGCCCACCACCATGTGTGACAGTGGGGATGGTGCCCCCCACCATGTGTGACAGTGGGGATGGTGCCCCTACCATGTGTGACAGTGGGGATGGTGCCTCCACCATGTGTGACAGTGGGGATGGTGCCTCCACCATGTGTGACAGTGGGGATGGTGCCTCCACCATGTGTGACAGTGGGGATGGTGCCTCCACCATGTGTGACAGTGGGGATGGTGCCCCCACCATGTGTGACAGTGGGGATGGTGCCCCCCACCATGTGTGACAGTGGGGATGGTGCCACCACCATGTGTGACAGTGGGGATGGTGCCTCCACCATGTGTGACAGTGGGGATGGTGCCCCCGCCATGTGTGACAGTGGGGATGGTGCCTCCACCATGTGTGACAGTGGGGATGGTGCCCCCGCCATGTGTGACAGTGGGGATGGTGCCTCCCGCTATGTGTGACAGTGGGGATGGTGCCCTCCACCATGTGTGACAGTGGGGATGGTGCCCCCGCCATGTGTGACAGTGAGGATGGTACCTCCACCATGTGTGACAGTGGGGATGGTGCCTCCACCATGTGTGACAGTTGGGGATGGTGCCCCCACCATGTGTGACAGTTGGGGATGGTGCCCCCACCATGTGTGACAGTGGGGATGATGCCCCCGCCATTTGTGACAGTGGGGATGGTGCCCCTGCCATGTGTGACAGTGGGGATGGTGCCTCCACCATGTGTGACAGTGGGGATGGTGCCCCCGCCATGTGTGACAGTGGGGATGGTGCCTCCACCATGTGTGATAGGGGAGATGATGCCCACCACCATGTGTGACAGTGGGGATGGTGCCCCCCACCATGTGTGACAGTGGGGATGGTGCCCCTACCATGTGTGACAGTGGGGATGGTGCCTCCACCATGTGTGACAGTGGGGATGGTGCCTCCACCATGTGTGACAGTGGGGATGGTGCCTCCACCATGTGTGACAGTGGGGATGGTGCCTCCACCATGTGTGACAGTGGGGATGGTGCCCCCACCATGTGTGACAGTGGGGATGGTGCCCCCCACCATGTGTGACAGTGGGGATGGTGCCACCACCATGTGTGACAGTGGGGATGGTGCCTCCACCATGTGTGACAGTGGGGATGGTGCCCCCGCCATGTGTGACAGTGGGGATGGTGCCTCCACCATGTGTGACAGTGGGGATGGTGCCCCCGCCATGTGTGACAGTGGGGATGGTGCCTCCCGCTATGTGTGACAGTGGGGATGGTGCCCTCCACCATGTGTGACAGTGGGGATGGTGCCCCCGCCATGTGTGACAGTGGGGATGGTGCCTCCACCATGTGTGACAGTGGGGATGGTGCCCCCGCCATGTGTGACAGTGGGGATGGTGCCTCCACCATGTGTGACAGTGGGGATGGTGCCCCCGCCATGTGTGACAGTGGGGATGGTGCCTCCACCATGTGTGACAGTGGGGATGGTGCCCCCACCATGTGTGACAGTGGGGATGGTGCCCCCACCATGTGTGACAGTGGGGATGGTGCCTCCACCATGTGTGACAGTGGGGATGTTCAGGGGGATGAGCTGTCTTGATTTTACACCAAACATATCGCTTGGCAATGTGGCCAAAAAGTTTCATCTGACCAGAGCACCTCCTTCCACATGTTTAGTGTCTCCCCAGTGACTTTTTCTGGATATCTGTGAGAAATGGCTTCTTCTTGCCTCTTCCATAAAGGGCAGATCTGTGCAGTGACTGATATTTGTCCTATGGACAGACTCCCCCACCTCAACTGTAGATCTCTGCAGATCACCCAGAAGGGTTTGTGGGCCTCTTGGCTGCATATCTGATGAGTCTTCTCCTTGTTTGAGATGAAAGTTTTGAGGGACGGCTGGGTCTTGGTAGGTTTGGAGGGTCTGATGCTCCTTCCACTACAATATGACGCTTGCACACGGCTCCTTGGGATGTTTACATTTTTTGAAATAATTTGTAACCAAATCCGGCTTTAAACTTTTCCACAACCGTATCATGGACCTGCCTGGTGGGTTCCTTCATGATGCAGAACCTGAGACTATCACAGAGCAGGTGGATTTATACACAGACCTGATGACACACAGGAGGATTATATTCATCATCATCAGTCATTCAGGACGACATTGGATCATTCAGAGACTGAATTTCTAGAGGGAGTTTGCTGCACTGAATGTACAGGGGCTGAATAATATTACACTCCCCACTTTTCATTTTATCATTTATTTTACAAAACTTTAAAATATCCAATAAGTTTAGTTCCCCTTCACAATTGTGTCCCACTTGTTGTTGACTCTTTCCCCAAAATTTTATATCTTTATGTTTTAAGTCTGAAATGTGGAAAAAGGTAGAAAAGTTCAAGGGGGCTGAATAGTTTCACAAGGCACTGCACACAATTCTACTGCATTCAACCTTTCAAACACAACCAGCCCTGCTACATACCATTCCTGGGGCAATTACAAATCCTGGACGTCCTGAAGTATATGATTAGTCACATGCTTGTGACATCACTAAAAGTTCTGAAGTTTTTTCGTACTGCTGGGAATAGTCAGGGCTGATGTTCTCCTGCACCTGAAGTGCAACTCCCAAAAAGATCAACCTACCCCCCCCCCCCCACACACACACTCATCTCTAAATTTAAGAAACGCATACCCATGGCAAACAAGGTAAATAGAAGAAAAGTTGCGGCACTCACCAAGGAAACTTCAGTGTTTATTGAAAACAACACAGGTGATGCAGGACGCCGGCATGCGGCAAGGCGACGGGCCGTTTCGCGCTAAACAGCGCTTTCTCTAGCCTCTGACCATGGCAAACAATCCCAACAAAGAGAGAGCAGCCAGGGGGATGAACTGCCGATAGCTGAGAGTGAATTAGAGAACTGCTTATTTTAGCTTAGTGCAGCGTTATGCTAAAGTCTTAATTACTTTATAGTAGTACTGATCTTGTCGAAAATGCTTGTTGCATTACTGCCTCTTATCTTTACATTATTTTACTATTTATTTTCTGTAGACATCCAGAACTGTCATAAAAAATATTTATGTGAAAAAACGGAGAAACTTATAGAACATAAACCTCCGAGATGTAACCAGGAGGAGGAGAGTTTTCCCTTCTGCACACGTTATGTGACCCTCATCATTGTCTCCACCAATGACTTTAGGAAACGCTTGGAGAATGAGCTCATAAAGACCGGGGAAAAACATGAAGAATATTTAAAGCAAAAGCAAAGTATTTTACTACGCATATACCCTAACAAGATTTTCCGCTGGTGCCACCAATCCAGACTGGTACCACATATGGTGATGGTGGTCGGAGTGCCTGGTATAGGGAAGACCACGCTGATGCAGAAGATTGTCTATGACTGGGTGAAGGGGGATCTCTATCAAAGATTCTCTTTTGTCTTTTTCTTCAAATTTCGAGAACTCAACAGATGGGATACGGTTAGTCTGGAGACCCTGATCCTTCATCATTACCCATATCTGTGGCAGCAGCTCGGGAACATCTTCCAGGATCCAGAGAAACTTCTCTTTATATTTGATGGATTAGATGAAAGCAATCAGACAATGGATTTCACATCCCGTCACTTGTGCTCCGACCCTAAACAGCCGGAACGTTGTGGTCACATTGTGGTCAGTTTGGTGAGAAAGTCTCTTCTTAATGGTTGTTCTGTTCTGATGACCAGTCGCCCGACCAGACTGGCATCAATGGATTGTAATGTTTTCCAGCGAATGGTAGAAATTACTGGATTTTTTACAGAAGAAAGAAAGATTTACTTCGAGAATTTCTTCAGTGACCCTGAACTGGCAGAAAAGGCTTTTTCCTACGTGAAGCAGAATGACACATTGTACACGTTCTGTTACCTCCCGTCCTACTGCTGGATCATCTGTACAGTATTATCCAGGAGCTTCCAGACAACAAGTAGTGACCAGCAGGTCTCATTATTACCCAGAACCGTGACCCAGCTCTTTGCCATATTTGTCGCCAACATCCTGTCCAATCACAGCCTGGAGAAAAGTGGCGCCCAGAAGCTCCTGCAGTCCATGGGATGGATGGCAGAACATGGGGTCATGAATCACAGGATTATATTTGATGATCGGGATCTGGAATCTTTCCTTGTGGACAATAAGTCAAAGCTCTTATCAAGTTTTCTGATGGAATCGGAGGAACCTGTGTCCTATTCCTTCTTACATCTCACTGTCCAGGAATTCTTCTCTGCCTTTGTGCATTATGCAGATTATTCTCCTGAGAAGTTACAGGAATCACTAGAGAAAGCCAAATCCTATCCTGATGGACGAGGTGAGATGTTCCTCCGCTTCCTGTGTGGTCTATCAGATGCCACCACCAGGTCAATACTAGCCGGATACCTGGACACACAAGCAGCTCAGGCCTCCAGAGACGTCATCACTTGGCTGAAAAACTTCATTCCAGAACAAAAGAGTCTGGAGGAAAGTGAAGACAAGAAGAGAAGTCTTCTCAGGACATTCTTCTATCTCTTTGAAACCAGAAATAAGGCTTTAGTGCAGGAATCATTAAAATCACACAAAAGATTTGACCTTTCTGGTGTTCACCTATTAACCCTAGACTGCACAGTGTTAGCATTTATCATGGAAATCTGCACAAATATTAAAGAGCTTAATTTATGGAGTTGTTTTATAGGCCATAATGGATTAGAAAGACTAACACCAGTGTTGCATGGTCTCCAGGATCTGAGGTAATCTACTAATTATATTTCATCATTCTGTTATATTAAAGTTCTGACAAGTATCTTATAAATTTATTGGTTATTTATTAATACCGGGGTTTTGCACACTGGTCTATTTGCTAAGCTGCTGTGTCTAATACTTTTATACATGACACAGTCAACTATACCAGTTTATGTTGATTGTTGTAGTGTGATAATGTTTGCTGATATGTCAACAATATCTCATCTTACTTTTACAGTTTGGCTTATAATGATCTATCAGACACCTCCTGTGGACTTCTAGCATCATTAATAAAGAATAACCCTTCCCTGAAGACACTTGTCCTATCTTATAACCATCTGTCTGGTTCTCACCTCATTGACTTGCTGGATGCACTGTCCAGTCCTGCCTGCAGGATAGAGGAATTACAGTAAGTATAAAAGATGTGTACAGGAGGAGACATTAGATGTATAAAAGAGGAGACAATACAGTGAATATAAGAGTTGTGTACAGGAGGAGACATTACAGTGATTATTAGAGATGTTTACAGGAGGAGACATTACTGTGAGTATAAGAGATGTGTACAGAAGGCAACATTACTGTGAGTATAACATATGTACAAGGGGAAAGATTACATGGAGCATAAAAGATGTGTACAGGAGGAAACATTACAGTGAGTATAAGATATGTTTACAGGAGGAGACATTACAGGGAGTATTAGAGATGTGTACAGGAGGAGACATTACAGAGAGTATAAGATATGTTTACAGGAGAAGACATTACAGGGAGTATTAGAGATGTTTACAGGAGGAGACACTACGGTAAATGTAAGAGATGTGTACAGGAAGAAGGACATAACTGTGAGTATAACAAATGTGTACAGGAGGAGACATTACAAAGAGTATGAGAGATGTGTACAGAAGGAGACATTACTATGAATATAAGAGATGTGTACAGGAGGAGACATTACTATGAGTATAAGAGATGTGTACAGGAGGAGACATTACAGTCAGTATAACAGATATGTACAGGAGGAGATATTACAGTGAGTATAAGAAATGGGTACAGGAGAAGACATTACAGGTTTTATAAAATGTGTAAAGGAGGAGACATTACAAGGAGTATAAGAGATGTGTACAGGATGAGACATTACAGTGAGTATAAGAGATGTGTACAGGAAGAGACATTACAGGGATTATAAGAGATGTATACAGGAGGAGACATTACAGTGAGTATAAGAGGTGTGTACAGGAAGAGGGACATTATAATGACTATATGAAATGTGTAGAGGAGGAGACATCTTAGTGAGTATAAGAGATGTGTACAGGAAGAGACATTACAAGGAGTATAAGAGATGTATAGAAGAAGACATTATAGTGAGTATAAGAGATGTACAGGTGAAGACATTACAGTGAGTATAAGAGATGTGTACAGGATGAGACATTACAGTGAGTATAAGAGATGTGTACAGAAGTAGACATTACAGTGAGTATCAGAGATATGTACAGGAGGAGACATTACAGGGAGTATAAGAGATGTGTATAGGAAGAGGGACATCACAATGACTATACGAAATGTGTAGAGGAGGAGACATTTTAGTGAGTATAAGAGATGTGTAGAGGAGGAGAGATTACAATGCATATAAGAGATGTGTACAGGAGGAGACAGTACAGTGAGTATAAGAGATGCATACAGGAGGAGACATTACAGTGCATATAAGAGATGTGTAGAGGAGTAGACATTTTAGTGAGTATAAGAGATGTGTACATGAGGAGACATAACCATGAGAATAAGAGATGTGTACAGGAGGAGACAATGCAGTGAGTATAAGAGATGTGTACAGGATCAGATGTTACAGTGAGTACAAGTTATACATTTCTTTTATTAGGTTTTATGCTCTGGAGCATTGCATGATATAAATTGCAGACTGTACCTTAATTTGTGACATCTCTTCTAAGCCGGTGTGTCCAAACTTATGATGTGTTATAATGTTTGGTAAACCAGTTATTTAATCTTATCATATATGATACTGTCTGCTGATGAATGAACAAAATCTTATTTTTTTCTTACAGTTTGTATAATAATAATCTAACAGACACATCCTGTACACATTTAGCATCCGTAATAAAGAACAACCAGTCCCTGAAGATTCTTGGCCTGTCTAATAACTGTTTGTCTGGTCCACACCTCACTGACTTAATGGAAGCCTTGTCCAGCCCAGACTGCAAGATAGAAGAATTATAGTGAGTATTAGAGAATAGAGATATATGGGGAACATGTTTTCACATCCCCACTGATCAGTTGATATTAACCATGGTCAGAGATGGAAGTAGTCAGCTGGGCATGTAGAGTATCAGCTCGATGGCCATTATACTATAGATCAAGCTGTCTAACTAAGGCTCCCACTATACTCTATAACAGCTGTTTCTTGGGGTGCTGGATGAAGAAACCCCACAGATCAAAAACTAACACAAATTTTCACACAAAAGAATAAAATACAGGTAAGACAAAGAAACCAATGGAGAAAGGAATATGCAAATACATTTTACAGTTATCTAGTATCATAGTTTATACGGTTCAAAAAAGACACATGTCCATCAAGTTCAACCAAGGGAGGGAAGGGATTGGATGAGGAAGAGATTTATGGGAAACCGTTCCATATAACATAACTATCAATGTTGTTTAGGTGTAAAAAGGCATCTAGACCCTTCTTGAAGCTCTCTGCTGTCCCTGCTGTGACCAGCGCCTAAGCTCGGCTATTCCACAGATTGAAAGTTCTCATAGTAAAAAAGCCCTGTCTCCTCTGGTGATTAAACCTTGTTTTCTCCAGACGGAGACAGTGCCCCCTCATCCTTTGATTTGATTTAAACGGGAACAATTTGCCACCATATTTTTTGTATGGACCATTCGTATATTTATATAAATTAATCATGTCCCCTCGTAGTCGTCTCTTTTCCAGGCTAAATAAATCTAGTTGTTTTAATCTTTCCTCATAACTGAGACCCTCCATATCCCTTATTATTTTTGTGGCTTTTCGTTGAACCCTCTCCAGCTCCAGGGCCTCCTTTTTATGGACCGGTGCCCAGAACTGGACACCATAATCCAGGTGAGGCTGAACCAATGCCTTGTACAGTGGTAATATTACATCCCTATCCCGAGATTCCATACCACTTTTGATACATGACAAGATCCTACTGGCTTTAGAGGCAACTGATTGTCACCTAGGTCCTTCTCAACAAGGGACTCTCCCAGATTTACTCCCCGAAGGACATATTTGGCCTTTGTATTATTAGCCCTCAGCTGCATAACCTTAAATTTATCCACATTGAACCTCATTTGCCAAGTGGGTGACCAAAAACTCCAAGTTTATCCAAGTCACCCTGCAGCCTATGAACATCCTCCGTAGACTGTACTACACTACACAGCTTGTACTACTCCCCTCATCCTCCATAGACTGTATTACACTACACAGTTTGGTGTCATCTGCAAAAATAGACACAGTGCTTTTAATTCCTACCTCTATATCATTAATAAATATATTAAATAGTAGTGGGCCAAGCACAGAACCCTGGGGTACACCACTCATAACTGGTGACCATTCTGAGTAGGAATCATTGACCACAACTCTCTGGATACAATCCTTCAGCCAGTTCTCAATCCAATTGCAAATGATTCCTGCCAAACCAATAGCCCTAATTTTACCCATCAGGCGTCTATGAGAGACAGTGTCAAATGCCTTTGCAAAGTCCAAGAACTTTGCTTCTTTATGGAAGGCAGCTTCCTCTATATCAATGCCCAACTTTCAGGCAGCTTCAACACATAACTGACTCTACTAGCAAGTCTCTGACAGCACTGTTTCAAAGTTTTTATTTCTTGTCAATGCAGGGAACTGGTTTGGCTAATATAGAGGCCATAAACATGGGTCATGAATAGCAATTTCTCCTTGAAAAGAGGTAAAAATTACATGAATGTATTTTCCTGTACTTTTTAACACCAACAAAGTCCTGTAAACAAATGAAAAAGAAAGCAGTTGCATGCTACTTGGTTGCATAACCTTTTATGGTTCCATCAAGTTTATTAAACAAGACAGAGAAGACTAACAAACAATAACAAATGTGTATGGACGGATCATGCTTATAAAGCAAAACAGTTCCATAAGGATCTGTACAAATTAAAATCACAATGAATAAGGTCTCATCCAAATGCACCTACCCTGATATGTTGGCTCACCCCAATAAGGAAGATCCATCAGGGGGGGTAAAGATAGGAAGGGACTCCCAGAATTTGATATAGTGGAGCCATGATGTTGATTACGGATCTTGCTGCAATGAGGACAAATCATAGGAGATCCCGTTTCTGGGCTCCTATTGAACCTGGGAGCATCGAGAGCAAGGCCAACTGAGGCGCCTGAGATTGAAGGATATGCCGCAAATACCTGGTCCCAGAAGGTCCTGATTCCATTGCACCCCCACCAAATGTTTAACATATCTCCCTTTGCTGGAAAGGATTTTGTAGTTCCTTTCCTGTGTGGCACAGGCTGAACCAGGTCTCTCTCCACCCTGCAACAAACACTGGAGTGGAGGTATCTGACTCCTGAGCCAAGAACGCATAAATTCGAGAAATTCCATGTTCTGGGGGGCGGAGGAAAAACAGAAAAGACCCACAAAAGCTGTGAGGGAGAACTAAAGCCGTTTGGAGAAATCAAGGTTTAATCACCAGAGGCGACAGGGATTCTTTACTATGAGAACTGTCAATCTGTGGAATAGCTGAGCTCAGGCGCTGATAACAGCAGGGACAGCAGAGAGCTCAGGCGCTGGTCACAGCAGGGACAGCAGAGAGCTCAGGCGCTGGTCACAGCAGGGACAGCAGAGAGCTCTGGTGCTGGTCACAGCAGGGACAGCAGAGAGCTCAGGCGCAGGTCACAGCAGGGACAGCAGAGAGCTCAGGCGCTGGTCACAGCAGGGACAGCAGAGAGCTCAGGCGCTGGTCACAGCAGGGACAGCAGAGAGCTCAGGCGCTGGTCACAGCAGGGACAGCAGAGAGCTCAGGCGCTGGTCACAGCAGGGACAGCAGAGAGCTCAGGCGCTGGTCACAGCAGGGACAGCAGAGAGCTCAGGCGCTGGTCACAGCAGGGACAGCAGAGAGCTCAGGCGCTGGTCACAGCAGGGACAGCAGAGAGCTCAGGCGCAGGTCACAGCAGGGACAGCAGAGAGCTCAGGCGCTGGTCACAGCAGGGACAGCAGAGAGCTCAGGCGCTGGTCACAGCAGGGACAGCAGAGAGCTCAGGCGCTGGTCACAGCAGGGACAGCAGAGAGCTTCAAGAAGGGTCCAGATGCCTTTTTACACATAAATAACATTGATGGTTATGTTATATAGAATTAGTTCCCCTTAATCTCTTCCTCATCCAATCCGTTTCCTTCCTTGGTTGAACTTGATGGACAAGTGTCTTTTTTCAACCGTATAAACTATAAAAAAAACTATAAACTATTGTCAGCTCCAGCAACTCTGCTAAAGGAAGAAAGCTGCAAGTACTCTAGCCACGACAATGTACTTACGTCAGGACGTGAGCTTCAGTAGCTAAAAGGGGGTGGAGGCGACCCTCCTTTGATATCAACCATGTGGGGATCATCACTATAGTTAAAACCCAAAAATGCATCTCAGTGTAGGGAGAAATTCTAGGTTTCTGAATAGTTGGGTGAGAGGAGGGGAGGGAGGTGGTCTGGAAAGTATAAGTCGTTTCAGTAGTCCCTGCCATATTGCTAAAGCCATACGAAGGAGGGTTGTAGGTGGAGATGCAGGTGCTATGGATGTAGGTGGCAGCTATGGGAGAAGTTTACTGGGGGTTGAAAAACCCCGTTGTTCCAATGAGACTCACTGTGCTTATGGTATTGCTAGTCTAGAAAATGTAGAATTGAGGCTTGATGGTACAGTTTCATATCAGGCAACCCTGCCTCCCCCCCCCCACCTGCTTTGGATGAAATTAGGTACCTCCACCCTATATGGCGTTTGGGTGTGCCCCATACGGGTACCCCCGCCCGTAACATTGCCGTTCGTAGGGAACAAAAAAAATGAGGGAGGGGATGAATAGGGACACCCTAAAAATAAACACAGAAAACGGGGTAACACGTAGCAAGGTCTTTTAGTGTACACTAAGTTCTTCCACTGAAGTGGGAAATTCTCCTCTATATGACTAATTTCGAAGGGAAATGTTGAGAGCTTTAGATTTACTATAATTAATTTTGAAGTTACTAAGTCGGCAACAGAGCAGAGACAGGACGCAACCCTGCCTGGTCCCATTACTGATGGGAAACGAGTCTGTCAGGACCCCGTTAACTTGTGCCAGGGCTGTGGGACCAGAGTATAAGGTAAGGATCTTCCCAAGGATTCGATTCGTCTCAATGGTGCTGTCAAGCCCTAATGCACCTGGTCAAATACCTTCTTGGCAACTACTGTCAGAAGACAAAAAGGAATGGAGCAGGATTGGGACTGCTGCATCAGGAGAAAGGTTTTATTTAGGTTGTCTCTTGGTCGTAATGGATGATAGAGGGGAGATGAGGGGTCAGTCAGTTTGCGAGTATCTTAGAATATAGTTTAATGTCTATGTTGAGCAGGAAAATGGGACAGTAACTAGCAGGAGATAGGGGATCTTTACCAGGTTTAGGAATGATCGTGATATTCGCTGTCAAGGACTGCAACGGGAATAATGTGGGGAGGGGGAACAGCGTTAAACACCTCGGTCATGAAAGGGGACAGTGAGTCATTAAGTCGTTTGTATAGTGTGGGTGTAAAGCCGTCTGGGCCAGAACTTTTACCCGCAGCAGATTTTTTATAAATGACCCCCAATCTGTGTGCCTGATAAAGAGATCTAAGAGGTGTAACCTTCACTTTTAGTTAATACTATCTCCTAACTCTTACCCATGGAAATAAGTTAAGGAAGGGGAAGTTCATCTTATTGGATGGACTCTTCTAGATTTGTCTGGGTGTTCCTCTAACCTGGAGGTAAAGGCCTACTGGCACAAATTGGTTGACGTCTATAATAATAATAATAATAGAAGTTGTACTGCCCTATGGAAAGCATAAGCATTGATAGAAAACATGAAGCAGCTGAATGCGTAACTGCAGGAATGAGCAGTTGCATAAACATTTGAAGATACAGTATATGAGTAATGGCACACATTATAATAATTAGAGAACAGGAAGGAAATTCTATGGGTAACTTTTGACAAGACTAACAGCTGTCATCATGGCGGCTTTATGGCTCATTGAATATGTCCTTCCCAATTGTCTCAAAGACTGTAAACCACCAAAGGTTCTGCTGCTTCTCTATATAAGGCATAGATTGTTTGATACTCATTCCTAAGCATAAGCAATGGTGAAGGGTACAAGCAGGACCCCCTATGATGCACCACAGTAGATTCCCAATATGTGATGGTTGTAAAAACAGGGAGTTATGTTGTTGTTTTTTTTGGTAGTTTTTTATCTGGATTATTTAGTATAAAGATGCAAATCGTAAGACTCAGGAAAAGGAGTGCATGATCTGTACACATTACTCAGCTTCTTCATATGAACCGAAAACTATTCATTCTTGTGTTTCCTAAAGAAAAGAATTGTTCTGGAAGAATCAACATCCCTTATCAAAATAAGTTGTTTCTAATATGTTGGCAGTTTTGCCAGTATGACCTGACATCCAGGCTGTTGCTTCTGCTCTGGTTATAGTCTGTAATTGAGAAGAAGAGAAAACAATTGTAATAATTTGGAGGAAGTGGCGGCTGGTAGCCAACAGAAGCAGCTCATAGCCACAATGTTGCCTGTCACTGCCCACAGTGTTCAGGGACTGAGAACACAAAGTCCCATTTGGAGGGTAGAACTACATCACGCCTCGGCTGCAGGTGAATGGGCTGAGCCCTCTCCATAGCCGGTAAATCTTTGCTGCATATTGCAGCAGCCCACTAGTATAAAGCCAGTATCCCTGTTGTATATAGCCAGCATCCACCTGCCCCCAGTATATAGCCAGCAGCTCCCTAGTATATAGCCAGCCAGTGCCCCTCAGTATTTAGCCAGTGCCTGCCCCCCCAGTAAATAGCCAGTGCCTGCCCTCCAGTATATAGCCAATGCCTGCCTCCCATATATAGCCAGTGTCTTCCCCCTTCTTCTCAAATATATATCCAGTGTCTTCCCCCCTCTCTCCGTATAGAGCCAGTGTCTTCCCCCCTCTCCCCGTATATAGCCAGTGTCTAACCCCCCCTTATATAGCTAGTGGCCCCCTGCCCAGCCTAAAAAAAAAACAAAAAAACTTGGTACTCACCTTTCTGACGCCCCCTGCAGGTCTTCTTATGTCTGCGGCTCCCTGTGTGGTCCCGTTGCATACACCCTGATGTCACCCACATGGTATCATAGTGGATACCGATGGCGGCGGACTGACTGTGATGTCGCCAAGCGTCTTATGACATGGTGTGTGCAAAGGGACCACACAGGGAGCCAAAGATGGAGACAGAGCCAAAGACAGAAGAGGACCTGCGGGGGGGGGGGGGGCGTCGAAATGAGTACCAACTTTTTTTTTTTTTCATTGACTCGAGTATAAGACGAGTTAGGGTTTTTATACTCGAGTATACAGGGTTCCTTTTTCACTATTGAACTACAAAATACATGCCTATGAAATATTGGGGCAGATTTATTTACCCGGTCCATTCGCGATCCAACGGCGCGTTCTCTGCGCTGGATTCTCTGCAAGCTCCGCGACAGATTTTTTGTTTTAAATGCGGCGGTTTTTCCGAATCCGTTGGGTTTTCGTTCGGCCACGCCCCCGATTTCCGTCGCGTGCAAGCCGGCGCCGATGCGCCACAATCCGATCGCGTGAGCCAAAAACCCGGGGCAATACAGGGAAAATCAGTCTAATTATACCCAGCAGCTCTGTTTAACCCCTTTAAACCCTCTGCTCCTCCGTAAATCATGGTCATTCAGCGCAATGCTGTGAGGAGCGGAGAAGGAAGAAGCGGTAACGAACCGCATCTCTCTGCTCCCTAGAGACACCCGGAGATCAGGTCCTGCTCCCTAGTGTCTCCCTGCGTCCTGCCCCCACGCTAAAGACATTGCTGCAGACTCGGGACGTCAGCGGGCGGTCCGAGAAGAGCTAAAGATGTACATGCTACAAAAGTACCACATTTATGCGTCTCACTGGTAGCCATGTCTGTATGACTGAAATCCCCTTCTATATGTGATTACCAGTTTGACCTCAATATATTCAGGGATATTGACATCTCTGTTCAAGATTCCCCAATAGGTTATTAATGATTTGTTGGATCTCCTAGTACTTATCATCATATGTTCCAATAATCCCTAGAATCTGATTTCTTATCTTGTTCATTGATCTTTGGAGACAATGGGGCACATTTAATTACCCGGCCGAGGAGTTCATCCAAAGTGCATTGTCCGTGTATAATGCACTCTGCCACGATTCACAAAGATCGTGTACCCGATATGCTGCATGTGTCACTTCTCCGCTAAGGTCCCCGGAGTTCACCTTCTTCTTCCTGGTGTATGTAAGTGCATTGTCCGTGTATAATGCGCTGTGCGGGGAGTCACTAAGATCGTGCACCCGATATCCTGCATGTGTCGCTTCCCTGCTCAGGTCCCCGGAGTTCACCTTCTTCTTCCTGGTGCATGTAAGTGCATTGTCCGTGTATAATGCGCTGTGCGGGGAGTCACTAAGATCGTGCGTCCAATATCCGGCATGTGTCACTTCCCCGCTCAGGTCCCCGGAGTTCACCTTCCTTCTCCTGGTGCATGTAAGTGTATTGTCTTGCGACACAAATTGAAAGTTAAATCCCACGCTCAGTCCGACAAAGGTGTGATCCATGACCTTTAGTAAATAAGCCCCAATAGATCATGCAGTTGTAGCATCATACAGAAGATGTATTGTAATGATGGACTACCCCAAACTCAATCCGGTAATATGGAATACATGATCTTGTCTATCATTAGGCATCAAGAGAGAATCTAAGGTAGCAATTTATAGAACCCATGCAGAGGGGTCTGGTGGAGGCATGTTGAACCCTAAGTGCAACTGCTGGCCCGTGGCCACATTTATTTTCAAAATTCATGAAATAACCAATAAAATCAAAGATTTATTTCACAAAGGTAGTTTTTTTTTTTTACAAAAAGGAGAGCACAGAATTACATCTAAACCAGCTAAGTAAAAAATCTGGATTGCAATCCACGAGAGGCCTTGCCACCCCCTTTTTTAAGGCGGCATTCATGATAGATGAGGTTGCCCCTGTACAATGTAGTTGTGGGCTTTCTTAAAGCTCTATATGGGCTCAGATGCTCTATTCCATTAGATGCTGCTCAGTTTTGAGCCATAGAAGTGACTTTAAAAAGGTAAGATTAACCCACTTCCCGACTTTCCAGGGAATGCTGGTGTGAATCAGCTGTAATGGAATTACTTACATGTTTGTGTTACTCTTTTGTAAATGAGGAGGATTTCACATATATTCAAATGGATTTTATTCCACTATCTGCTCTGCACTAACATCTCATCTACTTATTTTTTCAGTTTGGTTGGTAATAATTTACCAGACTCTTCCTGCATCCAGTTTGCATCTGTAATAAAGAATAACTGGTCCCTTAAAATACTTAGCCTATCTAATAACCGTCTATATGGTCCTAACTTCAGTGACCTTATGGAAGCTCTTTCCAGTCCCACCTGCAGGATAGAGGAATTACAGTAAGTATGAGATGTATAAAGGATGAGACATTACTGTGAGTATAAGAGATGTGTACAGGAGGGGACATTACAGCGAGTATAAGAGATGTGTACAGTAGGAGACATTACAGCGAGTATAAGAGATGTGTACAGGAGGAGACATTACAGTGAGTATAAGAGATGTGTACAGGAGAAGACATTACAGTGAGTATAAGAGATGTGTACAGGAGGGGACATTACAGCGAGTATAAGAGATGTGTACAGGAGGAGACATTACAGCGAGTATAAGAGATGTGTACAGGAGGAGACATTACAGTGAGTATGAGATGTGTACAGGAGAAGACATTACAGTGAGTATAAGAGATGTGTACAGGAGGGGACATTACAGCGAGTATAAGAGATGTGTACAGGAGGAGACATTACAGTGAGTATAAGAGATGTGTACAGGAGAAGACATTACAGTGAGTATAAGAGATGTGTACAGGAGAAAACATTACAGTGAGTATAAGATGTGTACAGGAGGATACATTACAGTGAGTATAAGAGATGTGTACAGGAGGATACATTACAGTGAGTATAAGAGATGTGTACAGGAGAAAACATTACAGTGAGTATAAGAGATGTGTACAGGAGGATACATTACAGTGAGTATAAGAGATGTGTACAGGAGAAGACATTACAGTGAGTATAAGATGTGCACCAGAGAATACATAACTGTGAGCATCATAAATATGTACAGAAGGATACATTACTGCGAGTATAAGAAAAGTTTACAGGAAGAGACATTGCTGTGAGCATCATAGATGTGTACAGAAGGGGATATTACTGTGCGTATAAGAGATGTTTACAGTAGGAGACATTACAATGAGTATAAGAGATGTGTACAGTAGGAGACATTACAGTGAGTATAAGATGTGTACAGGAGGAGACATTACAGGGAGTATAAGAGATGTGTACATGAGGAGACATTACAGTGAGTATAAGAGATGTGTACAGGAGTAGACATTACAGTGAATATAAGAGATGTACAGTAGGAGACATTACATGGAGTATAAGCTATGTACAGGAGGAGACATTACATGGAGTATAAGAGTTGTGTACAGAAGAAGACATTATTGTGAATCCCCACATCTTATCTATTCGAAACAGCATGTCTAAAAATGATCTCCCAGACATGTCCTGCATACAGTTGGCCTCTGTAATAATGAATAACCCCTGCCTGAAGATACTTGACTTGTCTTATAATCAGCTGTCTGGTCCATACTTCAATTATATGGTAGAAGCTCTGTCCAGTCCGGCCTGCAGGATAAAGGAATTACAGTAAGTATCGGAGATACTGACAGCTGAGTTGCTGTTTCTTCACCAGCCATGTGCATGACTGCCTGCTGAGCTGTGTATATAATTTTATCTTGTGTGATGCTGTCTGCTAAACTGTGTATCTAATCCTATCATGTGTAATAAGGTCTGATGAGCTGTGTATCTAATCCTATCATGTGTGATACTATCTACTGAGCTGTGTATCTAATCCCTTCATGTGTGATACTGTCTGCTGTACTGTGTATCTAATCCTATCCTGTGTGATACTGTCTGCTGTACTGTGTATCTAATCCTATCATGTGTGATACTGTCATTAAAGTTTTTGTATCTAAAATCTGTATGATACTGTCTTCTGATACATCACCTGCTTCTCACTTTCTTTTTCTTCTTCTTACAGTTTGGGTGGTAATAATCTACAACTCACATACTGCATCCAGTTGGCATCTGGAATAAAGAATAATCAATTTCTGAGGTCACTTGATCTTTCCTATAATCATTTGTCTGGTCCTCACCTCAGTGACCTGATGATAGCTCTGTCCAGTCCAGACTGCAAAATAGAGGAATTACAGTGAGTATAAGTTATGTACAGGAGGAGACAATACTGTATCAGATTTATGTACAGGAAGAGACATTACTCTGAGTGTAAGATCTGTACAGGAGAAAATAATACTGTGAATATTAGAGATATGTACAGTTGGACACACTGGAGCACATTTACTTACCCGGTCCAGTCGCGATCCCGCGGCACGTTGTCCAACGAGGATTTGGGTCTGCTGGAATTCACTAAGGTCGTGTGCCCGATATCCAGCAGGTGTCGCTGCTGCGCCGAGGTCCGCCGGAGTTCACCTTCTTCTTCCTGGTGCATGTGAGTGCTTGATTTTCCGAATCCGTTGGGTTGTCCGACGGCCACACCCCCGATTTCTGTCACGTGAAAGCTGGCGCCGATGCGCCACAATCTGATTGCGTGTGCCAAAAACCCGGGGCAATTCAGTGCAAAAGGGAAATATTCAGGAAACCCGAAGAAAGTTTGGACCCTTGGTAAATGAGCCCCACTATATTGGTATAAGATGTGTACCGCAGCCCCTGTGTTTAGGAGCATTTTCAGCAAAGCCTTTTCTCCCACTATCCTCTCTTTGTCCAGGTATATAAAATATTTTATATTTGGAAGTGGGGGGTGAAGGTTTAAAAATAATGAAGAGCTGAAACTCACCCCTCTCTCAGTTCCCTTTAAGCCACAACGCTGCCTGTCACTGCTGGGTATCTGTTTTATACAGAGGTTGGCAGTGCCATCCTGATCACTACCGTGCACCTGCTACAGCCTGTGCCAGTTCCTGGAGTCATCCGTAGAATCTTTTACCCCCCTGGAGCCTCTTGGTATATCTGTTGCCCAGTTGGTATATCCCAGAGTCAGAGGGGATATAAAGCATTGGAGAAAAAAACTCCTCCCCCCAGACTTTCCCCGTGCGGCCACACCCCCTTTCAGAGACCGGGCCCTATTTGTCACAATAGTCTGAAAATGGTCAAAATATGGTTTAAAATTAATGTGGCACAAGGGATTTTAGACTTCTTCCCAAGTGTCTTTTATCAAAAACCTCTGTTGTGTGGGTATGCCAGTACAAGCCTCCCACAACATCTGCCAACCATTAAAGGGTTGGGGGGCTTTACATATCAGAAGGCCGGAGTCTCTAGATATATCTGGAAAGGCAGGAGGGGTGGGATATAGGTCACACCCTGGTGTACCATGCACCCGCACATGATAATTCCCCCCATTATTGCTACCTCTGAAACCAAGGCTCCCGAGTTCACACCCCCCCTGAGACACGTGTTGAGAAAACTGTCCCTGCTATTAGAAGGAGCCTTCCATACTGTATCAAAGAAAAGCTTTCTGTCAACCTAGAGGCTGAGGAATGAATGTAAGATGTAAAAAAAATTACATTATATGTCACTTTTTCTACTAGAGAAGACCTTTTATAGATATAGGGCAACTGGAACACTAACCCAAATATGTCCGAAATCGCCCTATAAATCTTTGGTCCGTGGCTTACCGTGGCTAACAAAAAAAAACTTACCCTGAGAGAAGTCTGATAATGCTCATCGACTATTCTCTGGGGCTCCCAAGCACAGAGAGCTCTAGATTGAGTTCAAAAAGGTTCCCTTAAGTTCACTGATTGTCTGCATATGCTGATAGTTCACAGTTGCCATGTAAGACAGGTAAGTAGACTATGAGGAAAATCTACCAGGTGAGCAAAAGCGGGGTTGGAATGGGGGACCTAGGGCCAACCAGTGAACTTGATTTTGGGGGCCCACCTACTTCTACATGGGAATACAGGCAGTCCCCTACTTAAGAACACCTGACTTACAGACTACCCATAGTTGCAAACGGACCTCTGGATTTTGGTAATTTACTGTACTTTAGTCCCAGGCTAAAATAAACAGCTATATATCAAAGGTGTCTCTAATTAAGATTTATTGTTAATCTTGATTCTTATGACAACCCAACATTTTTAAAACCCAATAGTCAGAGAGCGAAACATTTTTTGCCTGGGGTTACAATTAATAAAGTATACAGTTGTATTGTGGGCCCCCTGGTATCTCCCTCTTTCATCTCCCCCTCTGATTGAGAGCCCCCCATCTTTTTTGCCCCCCCATGTTCTCAGGCCCCTCTCATTTCCCCCTATTTGTGTGACCCCACTCATCTCCCTCTTATTATCTCCCCCACTTATTGTGGGCCCCTTAATCTCCCCCCAATTTGTGTGGCTCCATCTCTTTTTTTGTAGTGTAGTTAAAAAAAAAACACACACTCCTCCCCAGCAGCTCCTCTCCTCTTCTTCTCTGCTGCTGTGTGCAGCAGGCCACCAGGCGATGATGTCATCCATAGCGCGCCTTTCGGCCTGCAGCACATGGCAGCAGAGAGGTACAACGATGATGTGGAGAGCTCATTGCTCTCTGTATCATCATTCATTCCTACTCTGTGTCAGAAGGGCACAGAGAGAGTTGAAGCCTCGAATGGAGTTGGTGAGAATAGGGTTGGAGTCGGGTGGATAGGGGGCGGAGTCATCAGGTGTCGGGGCCCACCAGTGCTTTCACAGGCACACCGGTGGCTTAGTCCGACCCTGAACAAAAGTAATTTTTTTACATGTTCCCTGCTGTACAGGTTTTTTTGTCTATGTCTGGTGGTGCTTTGGCGTAATTGTGGTACAAAATGTTTTGTGACCTCCCATAACACATAATGAACACAGGACAGTGCAAGTCACTTTGGCATAGACCCTGCTTTCACCAAATAACTGTTTTCCCCAAATTCATTATTTGTATAGGCAAGTTTTTACAATAGGCCTAATTTCATGATTTGTGACTTTCTCTTTAGCTGCAAGTTTTGGCACAAATTGACTCCTGGTCTATGTGCTGTGACTTTTGATGATATTTTGCGACTGTTGCATACAACCCACATGGCATAAGACATGGCCAGCAGATTTATCAAGGGCCAAAGCCAATCTAATGGGGCAGATTTGCGATCCAGCGGTGCGTTCTCTGCGGTGGATTCGGGTCCGGCCGGGATTCATCAAGGTAGTTCCTCCGCCGTCCACCAGGTGGCGCTGCTGCGCTGAAGAGCATCGGAACGCACTGGAATACACCGAGCCGGGCTGAGTGAAGGTAAGTGCAATTTTCGCGACACATTTTTTTTTTTTTTTAAATGCGGCGGTTTTTCTGAATCCGTCGGGTTTTCGTTCGGCCTGCGCTGAAAAGCATCTGAACGCACTCAAGTTCACCGAGCCGGACCAAGTGATGGTAAGCGCGTCCCAAGCGACACTTTTATTGTTTTAAATGCGGCGGTTTTTCAGAATCCGTCGGGTTTTCGTTTGGCCACGCCCCCCGATTTCCGTCGCGTGCATGCCAGCGCCGATGCGCCAAAATCCGATCGCGTGCGCCAAAATCCCGGGGCAATACAGGGAAAATCTGCGCAAATCGGAAATATTCGGGTAACATGTCGGGAAAACGCGAATCGGGCCCTTAGTAAATGACCCCCAGTGTGTCTGATGGCCGCAGAGCTCCAAAGACTGACTCTCTAAATTCTGAAGTCCCAAGATATTCCTCACAACAGTCACTAATACTGGTCTCTGTTCTATCTTCTAGCCTGGAGAGCAATGGCTTCTCTGAAGAAGAGAAAGAAGAAATAAGAAAACTGCAGGGACACAAACCAAAAATGAGGATAATTTATTGAAGAAACCAGGATCCAGATTTAAGCAGATAAAATTATGGACAATACCTCTTAATAGGTCTAGGAATGTTTACTTGTGCATTATAGGTAATAAAATCTGATCTACATGTTACAGACAGCTAAATGAGGACCTGTCAGGGCGATTTAGGACACTAAAACATCTACACACCCTTAGGGACCGGTGGTTTAGTGTCCCAAATCGCCCTTTACCAAATTCCTATGTGCCCGCTATTAGTGTTAAAAACGTTATCTATATAGAGATGAATGGAACTGAGCAGACATGGGCGGCCGCCTGCTCCATGGAATCCCTCATTTAATGATACAGAAACCCACAGTTGTCAAAGAAATAACTTGGATCTGACGAAAGTAAAACTAAATTTCTATGAGAATGAACACACGAGAGGCAGACATTGCTTTCCTCCAGGTTGCAACAGAATTAAAAGAAAAATAAAACTGGTGACACAGTCCTGGACAGAAATGATGGTTCCCTTGACTTAATATTTTGTTGCAGAACCTTTTGAGGCGATCGCTGCGATCACACGATTCCTGGCAGGGAGACCTCTGCTCCTCTCAGCAGGGATATGGTCGCTCCTCATGAGCTGTTCCAGTGTCTGAGGGGTGAAGGGTTTCAGCTCCATCCAAATATGCTCAATAGGATTTAGGCCCAGACTCATAGAAGACACTTCACAGTAGTCCAATGTTCTCCTCTCAGACATTCTAGGGTGATTTTAGTTGTGTTTTGGGTCATTAGCCTGTCGCAAGACACATGACCTGCGGCTGAGTCCAAGCTTCCTGACACTGGGCAGCACATTTTTCTCTAGAATCACTTCATAGTCTGGAGATGTCATTGTCCCCTCCAGTTTTGCTTTTTTATGATTTGCTTTCAGCAATGGAGTCCACCTTTGTCGTCTCCCATTAAGTCCACTTTGGCTCAAACAACAACGGATTATGTGATATGACACCGATGTTCCTTGAGGTTAAAGTTCACCTATAAAAGACATCTACCACCAGGGCCAAGTACACTTACATTCAGGTGTGTGCCCCTTTGGCAGAATCTGCTCTTCTTTAAGCTTCTTATTTTTAAAAAAAGGCTTTAAAAATTATGCAAATGAGTCTGAAGGCTCCATGCTGCCATGCTGCATTAATACCTATGGAGCCCGGAGAACCTCTGGTTTATTTGCATAACTTTAATAGCCTTTTTTTGTAAAAACCAGGGCATAAGCAGCTAATAAAAGAGCAGATCCTGTCAGAGGGGGCACACACCTGAATGTAAGTGTACTTGGTTTACAATCCTTGATCCTGTGTGTTAGATGTCCTTTAATCTCTTTAGAAGTTTTTCTGGGCTCTTTTGTTACCATTTGTATTTTTCGTCTCTTTGATTTGTAATCAGTTTTCCTCCTGTGGCCCCGTTCAGGGAGGTTGGCTACAGTCCCAAAGATCTAAAATTTCTGCACAATATGCACAACTGTAGTTACAAAAACTGTGCTGTTCCCCTTAGTTATATGTGTTGTTATTTAGCTGTTCATATTACTGTGTTCTGCCTCCTTCTTGTTAAGTGTGACATATGTTGGTGCTAAGCTGCTATCTGTTGGTCAGGATGTCCCTCTGTTTGTTTTGATAAAGTTTATTTCTAAGTGGGTGTGGTTTTGGTGCTCCATTCCCTGTTATTTCCTGTAGCAGCCATTTTAGGTTGCCTGTAACTGGGAACACACATGTTTTGGGCTACTGAAGCATCAATTTCTGACCAGCAGCAATAGGTGTCAGCAGCAAATATCATCTACAATGTCATCAATCATCAACAACCTCAGACCGACCACAATACTGCATCAGTGACTACATTTGTATCTGAGGTAAATAAACCAGGTCTTGCTTCACATCACTTACTGCATCTTATTGCAACATCCCCCACCGGGGCCTAGAGCAGCCGGGGCCCAGAATACCGGAGTGTCTGGCGAATGCGGCCTAGGCACGCTAGTGTCACGGTGCTTGGTATGGGGACCGGAGGGCTGTCCTACAGCCTGGCAGCTCTCCAGCAGGTGGTGTGTGCAAGAAATATGGAGGGAGAGGCTGAAGTACTGGTTCTCCCTGGGGCAACCCTTAGAGTCTGTAGTACGTGTCCCTGGTAGATGGATGGGGCGCCCTTGATGGTGATACTGCGGTAGCAGGGACCAGACGGAGGCAATGTTGTGCATAAAAGTAACTTACAGTTCTTTATTCAAACCAACAGCAGCAACAGGCCAAACGATTCTGTACAAGTGCAGTACTGGAGTGATCTTGGAGAGGGAACCTCAGGAGTTGGGTCACCAGCCTGGATGCAGGGGCAGGCTGGGAGGTAGCTGTGTCCAATGCTGGAAGCTGCAGGGCTGACCCTGGATCTCTCACTGCTGGCTAGTAGCAGGTGTGCTTCTCTGTCAGAAGCTGGATCCTAAGAGCTTGTGTCACTTCCTGTCTAGGGGTTTTGTTACTCCCTCTGGTCAGGTGGTGGCTCACTCATCAATCACACTCCAGTTCACAATTAAATGCATTGAGGTATATCATTGGATGACAACATTAAATAATGTTAACCTTTTCCTATCCAGGCAGTATCTACCGCTGCACAATTACCTCTTTATGTACTGTATGGTACAAGGGGCTTATTCACAACTACTCCTCTGCCTATGCATTGGCAGGGGTGTTCCATTATCTCCTGCATCTGAGCTCTGGTGCTGTTTGCTCTACATTCTGGATACAAAAGTTTCCCAGTTACTATCCACCAGCCAGTTACACCTTCAATTGCCTTGTATGGGGACAGAACAGAAACATAATTTTTCTCTTCCTGTAACACCTTCATGAGATGTGGATTACTAGTACTTGACAGTGCCTTTTCCAAATTCGTTGGGTTTTCGTATGGCCACGCCCCCCCCCCCCCCCCCGATTTCCGCCGCGCAAAATGGAAAAATTTGCGTACCCGACGGAAAACTGCGATTCGGACCCTTAGTAAATGACCCCCACAATGTCAGCACTACTACATCTCTGCTATTCCACAAAACACTACATCTGCTGTGGCTTCCTGCCATGCCTCTCCAGATAAACAATTTATCTCTCATTAGCTTGTAGTAGTTCTCCTCTTGCTGCTGCCCGCAGGAGCTCAAGATTCTGTGTAAGTAAGATATTGTCAAATTGTACACAGGACTGTGCTTAAGGGAAGTACAGCTACATGCACATGAACATGTGTAATGGATGTGTGCCAGCATGACAGTCTACTTTGCTTTTATGGGACTGCTGCCTCTTCCTCTATGTCAGGGAGTCATACATAAAGTATAGCACAAGTATGCACACAAATAAAACGCAATGGGAGGGAAACGACAATGCAAAACACTGGTGATCATTCCCAATCACTAGCATTTAGGTCTAGTCAGGCACATATACATTTGGGAGTAACCTCTACCCCACAGACGTGGCATTTGTATTGCATTTCAAAAGGCAAATCAAAGGCTATGCATGAAAACAGCCTTATAATAGTTATATTCTTGTACATAGGGGCAGTATTCTAGTAGTTATATTCTTGTACATAGGGGGCAGTATTATAGTAGTTATATTCTTGTACATAGGGAGCAGTATTATAGTAGTTATATTCCTGTACATAGGGGGCAGTATTATAGTAGTTATATTCTTGTACATAGGGGCAGTATTCTAGTAGTTATATTCTTGTACATAGGGGCAGTATTCTAGTAGTTATATTCTTGTACATAGGGGACAGTATTATAGTAGTTATATTCCTGTACATAGGAGGCAGTATTATAGCAGTTATATTCCTGTACATAGGGAGCAGTATTATAGTAGTTATGTTCTTGTACATAGGGGGCAGTATTATAGTAGTTATATTCTTGTACATAGGGGGCAGTATTATAGTAGTTATATTCTTGTACATAGGGGGCAGTATTATAGTAGTTATATTCTTGTACATAGGGGGCAGTATTATAGTAGTTATATTCTTGTACATAGGGGGCAGTATTATAGTAGTTATATTCTTGTACATAGGGGCAGTATTATAGTAGTTATATTCCTGTACATAGGGAGCGGTATTATAGTAGTTATATCCCTGTACATAGGGGGCGGTATTATAGTAGTTATATTCGTGTACATAGGGGGCTGTATTATAGTAGTTATATTCTTGTACATAGGGGGCAGTATTATAGTAGTTATATTCTTGTACATAGGGAGCGGTATTATAGTAGTTATATCGCTGCACATAGGGGGCGGTATTATAGAAGTTATATTCCTGAACATAGGGGGCGGTATTATAGCAGTTATATTCTTGCACATAGGGGCGGTATTATAGCAGTTATACTCTTGTACATAGGGGGCGGTATTATAGCAGTTATATTCCTGTACATAGGGGGCGGTATTATAGTAGTTATATTCTTGTACATAGGGGGCAGTATTATAGTAGTTATATTCTTGTACATAGGGGCAGTATTATAGTAGTTATATTCTTGTACATAGGGGGCAGTATTATAGTAGTTATATTCTTGTACATAGGGGGCATTATTATAGTAGTTATATTCTAGTACCTAGGGGGCAGTATTCTAGTAGTTATATTCTTGTACATAGGGGGCAGTATTATAGTAGTTATATTCTTGTACACAGGGGGCAGTATTCTAGTAGTTATATTCTTGTACACAGGGGCCAGTATTATAATAGTTATTTTCTTGTACATAGGGGGCAGTATTATAGTAGTTATATTCTTGTACATAGGGGGCAGTATTATACTAGTTATATTCCTGTACATAGGGGGCAGTATTATAGTAGTTATATTCCTGTACATAGGGGGCAGTATTATAGTAGTTATATTCCTGTACATAGGGGGCAGTATTATAGTAGTTATATTCCTGTACATAAGGGGTCAGTATTATATTAGTTATATTCTTGTACATAGGGGGCATTATTATAGTAGTTATATTCTTGTACATAGGGGGCAGTATTATAGTAGTTATATTCTTGTACATAGGGGGCAGTATTATAGTAGTTATATTCTTGTACATAGGGAGCGGTATTATAGTAGTTATATCGCTGCACATAGGGGGCGGTATTATAGAAGTTATATTCCTGAACATAGGGGGCGGTATTATAGTAGTTATATTCTTGCACATAGGGGCGGTATTATAGCAGTTATACTCTTGTACATAGGGGGCGGTATTATAGCAGTTATATTCCTGTACATAGGGGGCGGTATTATAGTAGTTATATTCTTGTACATAGGGGGCAGTATTATAGTAGTTATATTCTTGTACATAGGGGCAGTATTATAGTAGTTATATTCTTGTACATAGGGGGCAGTATTATAGTAGTTATATTCTTGTACATAGGGGGCATTATTATAGTAGTTATATTCTAGTACCTAGGGGGCAGTATTCTAGTAGTTATATTCTTGTACACAGGGGGCAGTATTATAGTAGTTATATTCCTGTACACAGGGGTCAGTATTATAGTAGATATATTCCTGTACATAGGGGGCAGTATTATAGTAGTTATATTCCTGTACATAGGGAGCAGTCTTATAGTAGTTATATATCTGTACATAGGGGGCAGTATTATAGTAGTTATATTCCTGTACATAGGGGGCAGTATTATAGTAGTTATATTCCTGTACATAGGGGCAGTATTATAGTAGTTATATTCTTGTACATAGGGGCAGTATTATAGTAGTTATATTCTTGTACATAGGGGGCAGTATTATAGTAGTTATATTCTTGTACATAGGGGGCAGTATTATAGTAGTTATATTCTTGTACATAGGGGGCAGTATTATAGTAGTTATATTCTTGTACATAGGGGGCAGTATTATAGTAGTTATATTCTTGTACATAGGGGGCAGTATTATAGTAGTTATATTCTTGTACATAGGGGCAGTATTATAGTAGTTATATTCCTGTACATAGGGAGCGGTATTATAGTAGTTATATCCCTGTACATAGGGGGCGGTATTATAGTAGTTATATTCGTGTACATAGGGGGCTGTATTATAGTAGTTATATTCTTGTACATAGGGGGCAGTATTATAGTAGTTATATTCTTGTACATAGGGAGCGGTATTATAGTAGTTATATCGCTGCACATAGGGGGCGGTATTATAGAAGTTATATTCCTGAACATAGGGGGCGGTATTATAGCAGTTATATTCTTGCACATAGGGGCGGTATTATAGCAGTTATACTCTTGTACATAGGGGGCGGTATTATAGCAGTTATATTCCTGTACATAGGGGGCGGTATTATAGTAGTTATATTCTTGTACATAGGGGGCAGTATTATAGTAGTTATATTCTTGTACATAGGGGCAGTATTATAGTAGTTATATTCTTGTACATAGGGGGCAGTATTATAGTAGTTATATTCTTGTACATAGGGGGCATTATTATAGTAGTTATATTCTAGTACCTAGGGGGCAGTATTCTAGTAGTTATATTCTTGTACATAGGGGGCAGTATTATAGTAGTTATATTCTTGTACACAGGGGGCAGTATTCTAGTAGTTATATTCTTGTACACAGGGGCCAGTATTATAATAGTTATTTTCTTGTACATAGGGGGCAGTATTATAGTAGTTATATTCTTGTACATAGGGGGCAGTATTATACTAGTTATATTCCTGTACATAGGGGGCAGTATTATAGTAGTTATATTCCTGTACATAGGGGGCAGTATTATAGTAGTTATATTCCTGTACATAGGGGGCAGTATTATAGTAGTTATATTCCTGTACATAAGGGGTCAGTATTATATTAGTTATATTCTTGTACATAGGGGGCATTATTATAGTAGTTATATTCTTGTACATAGGGGGCAGTATTATAGTAGTTATATTCTTGTACATAGGGGGCAGTATTATAGTAGTTATATTCTTGTACATAGGGAGCGGTATTATAGTAGTTATATCGCTGCACATAGGGGGCGGTATTATAGAAGTTATATTCCTGAACATAGGGGGCGGTATTATAGTAGTTATATTCTTGCACATAGGGGCGGTATTATAGCAGTTATACTCTTGTACATAGGGGGCGGTATTATAGCAGTTATATTCCTGTACATAGGGGGCGGTATTATAGTAGTTATATTCTTGTACATAGGGGGCAGTATTATAGTAGTTATATTCTTGTACATAGGGGCAGTATTATAGTAGTTATATTCTTGTACATAGGGGGCAGTATTATAGTAGTTATATTCTTGTACATAGGGGGCATTATTATAGTAGTTATATTCTAGTACCTAGGGGGCAGTATTCTAGTAGTTATATTCTTGTACACAGGGGGCAGTATTATAGTAGTTATATTCCTGTACACAGGGGTCAGTATTATAGTAGATATATTCCTGTACATAGGGGGCAGTATTATAGTAGTTATATTCCTGTACATAGGGAGCAGTCTTATAGTAGTTATATATCTGTACATAGGGGGCAGTATTATAGTAGTTATATTCCTGTACATAGGGGGCAGTATTATAGTAGTTATATTCCTGTACATAGGGGCAGTATTATAGTAGTTATATTCTTGTACATAGGGGCAGTATTATAGTAGTTATATTCTTGTACATAGGGGGCAGTATTATAGTAGTTATACTCTTGTACATAGGGGCAGTATTATAGTAGTTATATTCTTGTACATAGGGGGCAGTATTATAGTAGTTATATTCCTGTACATAGGGGGCAGTATTATAGTAGTTATATTCCTGTACATAGGGGGCAGTATTATAGTAGTTATATTCCTGTACATAGGGGGGCAGTATTATAGTATTTATATTCTTGTACATAGGGGCAGTATTATAGTAGTTATATTCTTGTACATAGGGGACAGTATTATAGTAGTTATATTCCTGTACATAGGGGGCAGTATTATAGTAGTTATATTCCTGTACATAGGGGGCAGTATTATAGTAGTTATATTCCTGTACATAGGGGGGCAGTATTATAGTAGTTATATTCTTGTACATAGGGGCAGTATTATAGTAGTTATACTCTTGTACATAGGGGCAGTATTATAGTAGTTATATTCTTGTACATAGGGGGCAGTATTATAGTAGTTATACTCTTGTACATAGGGGCAGTATTATAGTAGTTATATTCTTGTACATAGGGGGCAGTATTATAGTAGTTATATTCTTGTACATAGGGGGCAGTATTATAGTAGTTATATTCTTTTCACATCAGCAAAAAAGCCAGAATCTTCCCGGTGCAGCCAGTTATTCATGATTATTACTTGCTGCATGGGTTCAGACAATTTCCATAATCATTATTGTGGTCTTGTTTGTACGCTGCATTGTAGTCTGCTCTGGGGTCTATGTTACTTGTTGTACAAATACAGTATTATGCAGTAGTGGTTTCTGGGGGAAATTCGCTCTGTACTGAGGGGTTTGGAGGAGGAGGACAGAGGGGTCTGGAGGAGGAGGACAGAGAGGTCTGGAGGAGGACAGAGGAGTCTGGAGGAGGAGGACAGAGGGGTCTGGAGGAGGAGGACAGATGGGTCTGGAGGAGGAGGAGGACAGAGGAGTCTGGTGGAGGAGGACAGAGGAGTCTGGAGGAGGAGGACAGAGGGGTCTGGAGGAGGAGGACAGAGGGGTCTGGAGGAGGAGGACAGAGGGGTCTGGAGGAGGAGGAGGACAGAGGAGTCTGGTGGAGGAGGACAGAGGAGTCTGGAGGAGGAGGACAGAGGGGTCTGGAGGAGGAGGACAGAGGGGTCTGGAGGAGGAGGACAGAGGGGTCTGGAGGAGGAGGACAGAGGGGTCTGGAGGAGGACGACAGAGGAGTCTGGAGGAGGAGGACAGGGGTCTGGTGGTGGAGGACAGAGGGGTCTGGTGGTGGAGGACAGAGGGGTCTGGTGGTGGAGGACAGAGGGGTCTGGAGGAGGAGGACAGAAGGGTCTGGAGGAGGAGGACAGAGGGGTCTGGAGGAGGAGGACAGAGGGGTCTGGAGGAGGAGGACAGAGGGGTCTGGAGGAGGAGGACAGAGAGGTCTGGAGGAGGACAGAGGGGTCTGGAGGAGGAGGACAGGGGTCTGGAGGAGGAGGACAGATGGGTCTGGAGGAGGAGGAGGGCAGAGGAGTCTGGAGGAGGAGGACAGAGGAGTCTGGAGGAGGAGGACAGAGGGATCTGGAGGAGGAGGACAGATGGGTCTGGAGGAGGAGGAGGACAGAGGAGTCTGGTGGAGGAGGACAGAGGAGTCTGGAGGAGGAGGACAGAGGGATCTGGAGGAGGAGGACAGAGGAGTCTGGAGGAGGAGGACAGAGGGGTCTGGAGGAGGAGGACAGAGGAGTCTGGAGGAGGAGGACAGAGGAGTCTGGAGGAGGAGGACAGAGGAGTCTGGAGGAGGAGGACAGGGGGGTCTGGAGGAGGAGGAGGACAGAGGAGTCTGGAGGAGGAGGACAGAGGAGTCTGGAGGAGGAGGACAGAGGGTTCTGGAGGAGGAGGACAGAGGAGTCTGGAGGAGGAACAATGTGGTTTTGTTATTGAGGATGTGTGTTTGATATATGTGGGGGCACAATATGGTCAGTTGGTGGGTGGGTATTATTTAGGAGCACATTTTGGTACATTGCAGTGACATCCAGGTGATATTATACTGTAAGTGACTGCACAGATATGTGGAGCTTTGGAGCCGAAAACATCAAGACAATTGGTGGAAAATTCTGCAGCCAGAATAGGGAGAAGTCATCAGCACTTCTGGACCCAAAGGATAAGACGTATCACCTGTGAGGTAACAGATCCGATTGGAGCTGACACTTACATCCCTGAACACAGCCCGGCACCTAGCAGGATGCCCACAATATCAGGGGTAACTGTTATAATATCCCCAACATTAATGCCCTGACATATGGCCCCTGCAGCCTCAGTTGCAGCCGAGCCGAGCTCTGAAAGAGGGGGAAGGAGAACTTCTATATCCGTTATTTCATTGCCGCCCAACTAGTACCTAAATATTCCCAGACTCTTGCAATGTAGGTAAGTAGCATGAGGGTGGGCCCCCGAGAATCAATTCCTCTGGTGGGCCCCAGGCAGCCCAGTCTGACCCTGTATCTGACACATCGAGTCATGACATGGATATAAAAGACAATGACATCTCTACTCACCTCACCTAATGAATCAAATTCATAGTCAGCACTGCTATTCCCTCTCCCTTGGATCAAGACCTTATCGTGTGTAGAGCTCTAGAGTTTGTAGGTCTCCTCTACACACTGCTGGACAGAGAGTGCTTCAAGCTCTAGTGCTCTCTGACTCCTGACCCTCCCCCTGCAGTGTAAGAGAAGCTATTCATGAGAGAGGACCAGACACAAACATCTGCCCGATCATCAGGACTGAGTTGTTACTGACTAGTAGTTATAGTCTTGTACATAGGGGGCACAAACAGGCATTCACCACGACTTCAGCATTCTGTGGACACGGCATGGATCTTACACATAAACGTGTGTGATACATATGCAACATCCCCCACCGGGGCCTAGCCTTTTCTTGGTGGCCTGGTGGCAGCGGGGACCAAGATTACCAGAGTGGCTGGCTAGTGCGTCCTTAGGCATGCTGTGGTCATGGTGCTTGGTAAGGGGACAGGAGGGCTGTCCTACAGCCTGGCAGGTCTCCAGCAGGTGGTGTGTGCAAAAAATATGGAGGGAGAGGCTGATGCAATGGTTTCTCCCTAGGTGATGGATGGGGGAGCCTGTGGTAGTAGGCAGCCGTATCCAGGGATCAGACGGAGGGAACGTTGTGCAAATAAACTTACAGTTCTTTATCGAACAACAGGCAGTAGGCAATGGCCAAAACAACAACAGCAGATTCTTAAGCTATTAGCGTCATGGAGAGCCTGTCCACAGGAAGGTTACACGCAGCCTGATAGTAGCTTCAGGCTGTGCTGTTGCAAATGGAACTCAGTCCAGGTGGTGGATCTCAGTTCTGGGCTTAAGTCTCCGGCAGAAATGCTAGACAGTAGGCCTGAGGCACCTGAAGTTGGAATTAGGAGAAGAGCTGTGGTTGACAGACCTTGAAGTCTGGTTCTGACTGCAGACTCTAGCAAGAGACTGACTCCAAGATGGAGTACCCTTACTCTGACCATGTGCTTATGCCCTGCAGGGGTTTATATTCTCCCTGGTCAGGTGGTAGCACTTCTCCAATCACTTCCAGCTTGCATTACAGAAACACATCACACATCACAATGTTAACTTTTGCCTTACCAGGCAGTAGCTACAGCTGCAGTTACACAATATCCCAAGTTCTAAAAACATCCGAGAGGGTTCATGACTCCCCCTAACAGCTTCTGACCTGGAAGCTCCCTCTATTCGCAATTAACAGCCTGCCTATGCATTAGCAGGGGTGTTGCACATATATATCACACATATGTGTATGTATGAGTAAACTGTAATTGCATGATGTGTGTCTGTGTATTATATGCATATGTGTATGTATATTTGTGCAACATCCCCCACCGGGGCCTTTTCTTTGGGGCCTGGAGGCAGCCGGAGCCCAGAATACCGGAGTGGCAGGCAGTTGCGGCCTAGGCATGCTTTGGTCACAGTGCTTGGTATGGGGAGCGGAGGACTGTCCTACAGCCTAGCAGGTCTGCAGCAGGTAAAATGTGCAAGAAATATGGAGGGAGAGGCTGAAGCACTGGTTCTCTCTGGGGCAACTCCTGAGTATCTATAAGATAAGTCCCAGGGTTATGGATCGGAAAGCCCGTGGTGGTAACAGCCGAATCCAGGGATCAGATGGAGGCAATATTGTGCAAATCAACTTACAGTTCTTTATTGAACCTCAAACAGCAGGCCAAACGCGATTAACATCAGTAACATTCTGGTTACTGGAGCGATCATGGATAGTGGTCCGCAGGAATGGTGCACACAGCCTGGTAGTAGATGCAGGTTGGGATAGTTGAGGTGGAGCTGTGTCCAAATTGTGGAAGCTGCAGCTCTGAGCTAGAGTCTCCTGACTCAGTTCTTGGGATTAGACCAAGACCAAAGGACCATGTGCTCTCACTGCATAGGGATTTTATACTCCCCCTGGTCAGGTGGTAGCACCTCTGCAATCACACTCCAGCTTACAATACAACCATATAATTGGATAATTACTTACACCCATTTAACTGTTGCCTTTCCAGGCAGCTGCAATTTAACTAAGTTCTTCTAGCATTATACTCTGGGTGAGTTGCACAGCCTAACCAGATAGATCCTGACAGGGAGAGGGCGCTATTCGCAACTACCACCTTGCCTATACGTTGGCAGGGGTGCTGTATACCCCCTGGGGGGGGGGGAATCAAAAAGCAGCAAATGTCATATTTACGTCCTGATAAAGGGCTTCAGCCTATCAGGGAGTTACTCACTGTCTGAGTCAGCAGAAATCGGCTCCAGATCCCTCAATGGTGCTGCAGCCAGCTGGGGACACCCGATGGTGGTTTCAGGAACTTCAGGCCCCTCAAAGTCATCACTGGTCTCCTATAGCTCAGGAGCGGGAACGCTGACCTCCAGAATGTCATCCTCACCAGCCGGTTGATCTGCAAGACCCGGGACCATAGTCGGGTCTAGGAACAAGTAAATGGGAGCTTGTGGGAGCGCTGTAGCTTCCTCCTCCTGCAAATCTTCTTGGGCCGGGTCATCACCCCATTGGTATGCAGCTGCTGGAAGGGGGTCCCTTGCCGGGAGAGGCTCAACCGCTGGACTGTCTCCCGCCACAGAGGACCCAGGGGATTTGACAACAATGGGGGCTGGGGAAGAGGCGGCGGGTGCTGCCCTGGACCAGGACTGGTCCATGGATGGTGATGGGACCCACACTGACGATCACAGTAGATGGAGCACATACGTGGGTCACCACCTGGGCAGTTCCAGCCTGGGAAGAGATGGGAGCCTCCAACCAGAAGTCCTCTGGAGGGTGGCTGTAAAAGAGTTGTTCCTTGGGCAGCCCAGGGCTCCCATGGCCCCTCTTGCAGGCTGAACTCGATCCACTCCCCTGGCTTGAGATTGTCACTCCAGGAGGTCGGATCGCTTGAAAGAGCATCAGAGGATGAACACCTCCCACCCGGTATAGTCCTCGGTGGCGAACCTGTACCCCTTCTTGATGTCAAAGGCCCTTACTTGTCCCATTGTATGGTCCTGCTGCACCCAGGTGCCTTTGGATCGACCAGCCATGAAGCATCGGGCCACCTGCTCTAGCTGACGCTGGTCTGAGATGGCATCTTGCAGGTTCCTGCGGATGGTCTCCCTGCACCAACATGGCTGCTGAGGTGCTGGGTGTGATTGCTGGGCTGTAGGCTTGGGCCTTGCAGGTGTGGGGACAGGGGCTTCCACCGGTGGATCGACAGTCGGGACTTGCTGCGGGCCTACCAAAGGCTTTGGCACCTCAGGGGTGGCTTCCAGCTTTGAAGCAGGGGTCACGTCTGCTGTCGCTTGTCGGAGCTCTTGCCGGAGGACTCCAGCCCCAGCGTTTCTGGGAGAGGTAGCAGGAACCGCCCAGGCAGGGAACCCTGTTCCGTCACTGACCGCAAGTAAGTATTCGGGACAGAGGCCAGGGTTAGTCCTCTCTGAAAACGGTGATAGGCGGATGGCCGCAGGATGGGTTGGGCAGCCAGCACGATGACCATTTAAAAGTCCTCAAGGAATTTAGGAGTGTCTTACAGGGAGAGGAGTCGTGGTCTAGCCATGATGCAAACTTCCTGGTCACTGCACGTGGCACGCTGGAGCTCCTCTCTTGTATCGAGGTAGAGCAGAAGGTCCTCCCACCAGGGGGTGGAGCTTGGGTACTTCCGCCAGGAGCTATGGCGGGCTCAATTTTCTCCTACGGCACAAAGTCCTCATGCAGGATTCACGCCATTTGTGCAGGGGGTGGAGCTTAGTGAACAGCCTGGGTTTACCGCCGGTGAGGATTTTGGCGGGCTGGAATTCTTGCTGTGCCACACAGTCTTCCAGAGGTAAATGCCTTAGGCACTGCAGTGCCGGATGTAGCAGACTTAACACAGTTCTTTTGCAGGGAACAGCACTCGACAGAACGTGGCGATAAATAACACAGTGGGGCAGATTTACTTACCTGGTCCATTCACGATCCAGCGGCGCGTTCTATGCGGTGGATTCGGGTCTTCCGGCGATTCACTAAGGCAGTTCCTCTGACGGCCACCAGGTGTTGCTCCTGCGCTGAAGTCCGCCGGAATGCACGAGCCTATACTTGGTGAAGGTAAGTGCGTGTCCCGCGACACTTTTTTTTTTTAATTCGGCGGTTTTTCCGAATCCGTCGGGTTTTCGTTCAGCCACACCCCCCCCCCCCCCGATTTCCGTCACGTGCATGTCGGCGCCGATGCGACACAATCAATTGCGTGCGCCAAAATCCCGGGGCAATACAGGGAAAATCGTCGCGATTCGGGCCCTTAGTAAATGACCCCCAGTCTGTCTTGTAGATCACAATTCTGGACCTTAACTTGGATGGCAGCAGGGTTTTTGTAAAAGGACAATTTAAAGTGCCAGTATAAGGCACAGAAGTAATAAACAGAAGCATAAACACACACCATACACTAAAATACACACATACTACCACATCCATATAACACACATACACACACAATGGGGCTCATTTACTAAGGGTCCGTGGGACTGCGATTCTGTCGAGTTTCCTGAATATTTCCATTTTGCCTTGAATTGCGCACGCGACAGAAATCGGGGGCGTGGCCGTCGGACAACCCAACGGATTCAGACAAACTGCGCAATTTAAAAACGGAATTGTGTTGCAAGATCAAGCACTTACATGCACCGGGAAGGGGAAGGTGAAATGCAGACAATAAGGGGGAGGAACCGACCGCAGCCAAGATAGACCTACCTTCTCTGATACAGCAGGGGAAGGCAAATTCTCTAACTAGATGTCTAGAACTTGCTTAACAATCATGGTGTAAAAAACATATCCTGCATATCCTGTCCTGTATTGTGCAAGTTTAGGTGTATTTGAGATAAGTGTAGATAATAACCCAGACTATACCCATCATTCATTCTACCTGCATAAAACCATTAAAAATAAATGTAAATAATGTCAGAAATGCAGAACAATAATAATAATAATAATAATAATAATAATAATAATAATGTGATTACAAATCATCTTCTGTAAGGACGCTCCAATAATAAACTGTGACATAAACCGTTCATGGTCCATGTAAAAGTTAAAGATTGATCTGAAGTGTAATTTATATGTCACTTCCTTGTAGAGTGAAGAGAAGATAAATCCCCCGAGTGTCCGGTCATTGACTCTGAAGACTCCAACAATCCAGGGAAGACGATTCCACAGGAAAACGGTAAAAACTTCTGAATCCTTTTCATTTAATAACAAAATCATCTTCATTCAGTGATCAGTCCGTGTCACTGGGGATCAGATCAGTAATTGTTGTTGTCACATTTATTTTGTAAATTAAGAAATTATTATCCAGAGGGGTAACTAGACAGTCTATACCGAGTGCTGAGATACATCCAGAGGGGTAACTAGACAGTCTACACCGAGTGCTGAGATACATCCAGAGGGGTAACTAGACAGTCTATACCGAGTGCTGAGAAACCTCCAGAGGGGTAACTAGACAGTCTATACCGAGTGCTGAGATACATCCAGAGGGGTAACTAGACAGTCTATACCGAGTGCTGAGATACATCCAGAGGGGTAACTAGACAGTCTATACCGAGTGCTGAGAAACATCCAGAGGGGTAACTAGACAGTCTATACCGAGTGCTGAGATACATCCAGAGGGGTAACTAGACAGTCTATGCCAAGTGCTGAGAAACCTCCAGAGGGGTAACTAGACAGTCTATACCGAGTGCTGAGAAACATCCAGAGGGGTAACTAGACAGTCTATACCGAGTGCTGAGATACATCCAGAGGGGTAACTAGACAGTCTATACCGAGTGCTGAGATACATCCAGAGGGGTAACTAGACAGTCTATACCGAGTGCTGAGAAACCTCCAGAGGGGTAACTAGACAGTCTATACCGAGTGCTGAGATACATCCAGAGGGGTAACTAGACAGCCTATACCGAGTGCTGAGATACATCCAGAGGGGTAACTAGACAGTCTATACCGAGTGCTGAGATACATCCAGAGGGGTAACTAGACAGTCTATACCGAGTGCTGAGATACATCCAGAGGGGTAACTAGACAGTCTATACCGAGTGCTGAGATACATCCAGAGGGGTAACTAGACAGTCTATACCGAGTGCTGAGAAACATCCAGAGGGGTAACTAGACAGTCTATACCGAGTGCTGAGAAACATCCAGAGGGGTAACTAGACAGTCTATACCGAGTGCTGAGATACATCCAGAGGGGTAACTAGACAGTCTATACCGAGTGCTGAGATACATCCAGAGGGGTAACTAGACAGTCTATACCGAGTGCTGAGAAACATCCAGAGGGGTAACTAGACAGTCTATACCGAGTGCTGAGAAACATCCAGAGGGGTAACTAGACAGTCTATACCGAGTGCTGAGATACATCCAGAGGGGTAACTAGACAGTCTATACCGAGTGCTGAGATACATCCAGAGGGGTAACTAGACAGTCTATACCGAGTGCTGAGACACATCCAGAGGGGTAACTAGACAGTCTATACCGAGTGCTGAGAAACATCCAGAGGGGTAACTAGACAGTCTATACCGAGTGCTGAGATACATCCAGAGGGGTAACTAGACAGTCTATACCGAGTGCTGAGATACATCCATAGGGGTAACTAGACAGCCTATACCGAGTGCTGAGAAACATCCAGAGGGGTAACTAGACAGTCTATACCGAGTGCTGAGATACATCCAGAGGGGTAACTAGACAGTCTATACCGAGTGCTGAGATACATCCAGAGGGGTAACTAGACAGTCTATACCGAGTGCTGAGAAACATCCAGAGGGGTAACTAGACAGTCTATACCGAGTGCTGAGAAACATCCAGAGGGGTAACTAGACAGTCTATACCGAGTGCTGAGATACATCCAGAGGGGTAACTAGACAGTCTATACCGAGTGCTGAGATACATCCAGAGGGGTAACTAGACAGCCTATACCGAGTGCTGAGAAACATCCAGAGGGGTAACTAGACAGTCTATACTGGGTGCTGAGAAACATCCTTTGAATCTTTGCTATGAGTGCACACAGGGAAGTATCTAGGTCATGTAGAAGCCCTCTGTCTATGGTGATAGTAGTACAGCCTCTCCTCTAGGTATAAAGGATGCCCCCTTTCTATGGTGATGATAGAACTGCCTCTCCTCTAGGGGTAGAGGATGGCCCTTGTCTATGGTGATGGTAGAACCTCCTCTAGGTGTAGATGATGTCCCCTGTCTATGGTGATGGTAGAACCTCCTCTCCTCTAGGTGTAGAGGATGTCCCCTGTCTATGGTGATGGTAGATCTTCCTCTCCTCTAGGTGTAGAGAATGTCCCCTGTCTATGGTGATGGTAGAACCTCCTTCTCCTGTAGGTGTAGAGGGTGCCTCCTATCTATGGTGATGGTAGAACCTCCTCTCCTCTAGGTGTAGAGGATGCCTCCTGTCTATGGTGATGGTAGAACCTCCTCTCCTCTAGATGTAGAGGATGCCCCCTGTCTATGGTGATGGTAGATCTTCCTCTCCTCTAGGTGTAGAGAATGTCCCCTGTCTATGGTGATGGTAGAACCTCCTTCTCCTGTAGGTGTAGAGGGTGCCTCCTATCTATGGTGATGGTAGAACCTCCTCTCCTCTAGGCGCAGAGGATGCCCCCTGTCTATGGTGATGGTAGAACCTCCTCTCCTCTAGGTGTGGAGGATGCCCCCTGTCTATGGTGATGGTAGAACCTCCTCTCCTCTAGGTGTAGAGGATGCCCCCTGTCTATGGTGATGGTAGAACCACCTCTCCTCTAGGTGTAGAGGATGCCCCTGTCTATGATGATGATAGAATCTCCTCTCCTCTAGGCGTAGAGGATGCCCCTTGTCTATGGTGATGGTAGGACCTCCTCTCCTCTAGGTGTAGAGGATGCCCCCTGTCTATGGTGATGGTAGGACCTCCTCTCCTCTAGGTGTAGAGGATGCCCCCTGTCTATGGTGATGGTAGAACCTCCTCTCCTCTAGGTGTAGAGGATGCCCCCTGTCTATGGTGATGGTAGGACCTCCTCTCCTCTAGGTGTAGAGGATGCCCCCTGTCTATGGTGATGGTAGAACCTCCTCTCCTCTAGGTGTAGAGGATGCCTCCTGTCTATGGTGATGGTAGAACCTCCTCTCTTCTAGGTGTAGAGGATGCCCCCTGTCTATGGTGATGGTATAGAGAGTAATGGTAAAGACAAAAAAGCGCTCATAGGATAGTATTGTTTGATTATGGATGTTTGATAGGTAAGGTAATTTGCTCACCTGATCGAGTTGTGCTCATAACAGGGCACAACTCCAGTGTAGGTATGTAGTGAAAGAGGTCTGTGGCAGCCTGTGCTTCAAAGTGGTCTCCAAGTTGGGCGACTAGACCGGTTGGAGTTAGGCAGTAGAATCGAAGGTAGGATGGAAGCGGTGGGCGCACAACAAAACTCGATGTAAGTATTCTCCAGGGAATTTTTATTTAGGATGAAGGAAATGGATCACAGGTCATCACAACGCGTTTCGGGGAACGCAAGTCCCCTTTTTCAAGTGAACAATTATCTAAAAAATGGTAAAAGAGCAAGTGTACATAAAAAGGGGAGGGGGGGGGGATATGTAGAGTGGTACATGGGATAAAGTAATTGATAGTAAAACCAAAACTAAAGCATGAGTTGGTGTGTGCATTAATGTAGGAAACTAATGCATGAGTTGGTGTATGCATTAATGTAAACATGAATAATAATTAATTTAATGACCTATTTGGTCAGAAATAAATAAATAGATAGTTAAAAATAGGATCAATTAATTTAGTGGCATATATGGTCAGATTATGAATAAATAGATAAATGTGTTGAGAGGATGGAATTGCAAATGTATATCTATGAAGACAAAAGGAAATATAGCATAAAAGGTGTTACAAATGTGGCATAACATATGTAAAGACCCGATTCAAAGATAAATACTTAAAAGTTGTGAGGGGCACATGACAAAAAAGAGAGAATGATAACATGGAATCAATTCATTTAAACATACATTTGAAAACATATTAAAATAGAATCAGAATTCATTTGAAAATACATTTGAGAACATATTAAGTCAATATAAAGGAGGTGGGATGATGGGAGTAGGCCAATTATGAAAGATATATAATTGGTACAAAAGTAGCAAGAGCGTATGTGGAGACACGATTACAAAGAATTAAATAAATAAATACATAAATAGATAATTTCAATTAATTGAATGAATATTACACAAGGAATTACTGTGTGTCCGAATATAGATTGTGTCTTACCGGTCTCCGGGGGTTGAGGGGAGAGCGTCCGGAGGCTTTGGCGCGCGTTGTGGCGCTCGTGTTTAAATGCCCGCCGGAGTGTCAGTCTGACAGGGATGCGCGATGTGTGCGCATGCGCAGTGGATGTCGGGAGCGGGTGACGTCAAGGGGAACCCGAGAGTCAGATGGACCAATGTGAAAATGGTCTGGGAAAGTTGTCTGAGGTATCTTATGTATGCAAAAGTTGGGACTTGTATATGGATCATCGCTGGATATGAGGGGGAAAGTCTGGTGATTGTTGGAAAAGGGATGACTATGTGGTAAGGGGGGATAGGGAGAGGTTTGCTATTAGAGGTGATGGGGATGGGAAAGGGGAAGGGGGGAGGGGGAAGGGGGGAGGGGGCGGGGGGGGGGAACTTGAGAGACTCCATAAAAATAAATAGGTTGGATATATAAAAAAAGGATAGTAAAAAATGAAAATTGAGATTAAGAATTAAAAATTGAAATTGAAAAATTAGAAATTATCTTCAAACATTTCGTTCAAGCCTGCTGGGTGCAGACTGTTTAATTTGAATATCCAGAACATTTCTCTTTTTCTTAACCGTTGAAAACGGTCGTGTTGTGTTTCTGTGATTTGTTCAATAGGTGTGATAGAAAAAGTTGCAAAATCTTTATTGTGACATGCTAAAGCATGTCTGGAGACACTATGTTTCGTGTATCCATTGGTTACCTTACTTCTGTGTCCGTTCATTCTTATGTGTAAGCTCTGGCAGGTTCTGCCGACATATTGGAGTCCACATGGGCATTCCAGAAGGTAGATTACAAAGGTGGAGGCGCAGTTGATAAATTGTTGAATTTTGAAAGTTTCCCCTGTCTGGTTGCTGATGAAGGTTTTTTTCTTATGTTGGATATTGAGACAGCATTTACAATTTTTGCGGCCGCATTTGTAGCTGCCTGTTAAATGTGGAAGAAGGCTTGTCTGTCTGGCTTTTTCCTTTTTGATCCGAAGCTTGGTCGGGGCTAATAGGCCTTTGAGTGTTTGGGATCTTCTGTATATAATCTTTGGTTGTTTTGGTAAATCTTTTTTCAAGAAGGGATCATTGAGGAGGATAGGCCAGTGTTTATTGAGAATATTGGTAAGCGTATGATGGTTCATATTGTAGTTTGTGATAAAGGTTGGGATATTAGTAGTAGTTGTGGAGTCTCTTTTTGGTTTGGTAGATGGTTTTAGACATTCTGCTTGAGAGAGAGAAAGGGCTCTGTTGAACGCTGCTTCGACTAGAGGTTGAGGAAAGTTCTTCTCTTTAAATCTCTTTTTTAAAAGTTGACTCTGGGATTTATACATGTTTATATCTGTGCAGTTTCTGCGGATCCTCCTGAATTGGCTGAATGGGATATTTGTTTTCCACTTGTTGTGGTGTGAGCTCTTGTAGTCCAAATAGCTGTTTGTGTCAACTGGTTTGAAGTATGTGCTGGTCGAAATTCGGTTATTTTCTGAGGAGAGATGGAGGTCCAAAAACTCAAGTTCTATGGGAGAAAAGTTCGCCGTGAAGGATAGGCCGCAATTGTTGTTATTGAGGTATTTGATGAATTCTTCGATGGAGGTTGGGGAACCTTTCCAGATTAGTAGAAGGTCGTCTATGTACCTTTTGTATAAGACTATGTTTTGTTCCCATAGTTTATTGTTGTAAATATATTCTTCCTCAAACCTCCCCATGTACAGATTGGCAAAGCTGGGGGCAAAACGTGTCCCCATAGCCGTTCCTTTCACTTGCCGATAGACGGTGTTCTGGAATGTAAAATAATTGTGGGTGAGTATGTAGTGGATGGCTTCAAGGATGAAGTTACTTTGCGTCTCAGGCATAGTTGGGTCATTGTGAAGATAGTACTTGACCGCTTCGATGCCTTTTTGATGGGGAATATTAGAGTATAGTGCCGCTACATCGAGCGATAGCCACACAAAGGAAGGTTCCCATTCGATTTCTTGGAGTGTTAACAGGACACTTGTGGTGTCACGGAGATAAGATCTGAGTTTGGTGACATGTTTCTGAAGCAGAATGTCTACATAATGAGATAAATTACAGGTGAGGGACGATATTCCCGAGATGATCGGTCTGCCGGGTGGGTTGGTGACATCTTTATGCACCTTTGGAAGGTGATAAAAGGTTGGCGTAACTGGGGCTTCTATCCATATGTAAGATTTTTCCTTTTTGGTGATGATGCCCAACGTTAGGGCTTTGTCTAACAGGGTTTTCAATTCTGTGGCATATGTGTTGATTGGATTGCATGGTAATGTTTCGTAATACTCCGTATCTGAGAGGATTCTGGAGGCTTCAGATAAATAGGCTTCTTTGTTTTGTATAACGACACCCCCGCCCTTATCTGCATTGCGGATGACTAGATCAAGATTGTTGGTGAGATTTTTGAGGGCTAGTCGTTCTGAGGGTTTTAGGTTATGGCTCGTTTTTGGGTTCCTTTTGGTGTTGTTGTTCTTGTTAATGTTCCTGAACTCGTTTTCCACCATAGAAAGGAAAGTCTCGATATGACTGCCTCTATGGTGTGTGGGGTAAAATTTTGATTTTGGTTTGAGGCCTGTTTGTATCATGGGGACATCAATCGGAGTTATTGTAGCGGTTTCGGTCGGATTTACTTGTGAGGGAGGATCTAATTTAGATGCTCTGTTTGCTTCAATGTTGAAATGGCGGGTAAGGGTGAGTTTTCTGATATAGGAGTGGAGATCGTTGAAAAGGTCAAATTCACTGAACTTTGTGGTAGGGCAAAAGGATAAACCTTTAGTGAGGAGGGAAATTTCGTTTGGATTTAGTGTGTATGTTGATAAATTGAAAATCTTTACTTTAACTTCTTGTTCTTTTTGGTTTTCTGTATGGGGACTTGTGGTTCTGGCGGTATGAGAATTGGATTTGGATTGGCCTCCTCTACATCCTCTTCTACATTTTTTCTTTTTTGGCTTTTCATGGAGCCCTGGTGAAAAAAATGGTGGATGGTATTTTGTCTTGGTGGGCTTTTTCCAAGGAGATTTTTCGGAGTTATGGATTCTGGCAGGGGTATATAAGGAGCTGAATTCGGAGTTAGTGGAATGTCGAGGTCTATTTCAGTGTCATCAGATGGAGACTGGGTTATTGGGATGGTGACTTCATGGGTGGTGAAGTCTAGGGGGGTAATCTGATCAATGTGGCAGAAAGTTGTGGGTGGTAGGCCTAGGGGTTGGCCGGTTTCTAAGCGGTGGGATGTGTTGGAGATGGGGGGAGTGAAGAATAAAGGGGTGTCCTTGTTGTCGCCTGAGGGAGTGGTGGAGGTGAAGCAGATGGCGTCAAACTGTGTGGAAGTATGGTGTTGGATCTTGGGTGGTTCAACTGAAATGGAGAGCACGGGGCGTGCTTGGGGGTTGACCATGGACATTATTGTAGGTCCAGTGTGCGTATGTCTGGGTTTTTTGTTTCTGGTGTTAATAAATATATTTCTAGGTTTGTTCTGGTGGGGATGCGAAGGTGGTTGATGATGGGGGGGTGGTGGGCGGCCACTGTTTGTGTGGGTTGTGGTCTGTCGTCTATTGGATTGATTGGATCTGGTGGAGTTGTGAGCTGTATCGCTGTTGGAGGTATGGCAATTTGTAATTGTGGAATCAGTTTTGGTTGAAGTCCAAAATTTGATGTTACCTGTCTGGAAATCATTCCTATCTCTTTTGAGTTTTTTGAGTTTAGTTTCGATTCCCTCTTTTTCAAAGGAAAGGATTCTATTGGTGATGAGTCTGTCAAATTTCGTAAATTCAGGGTGTGTTCGATGGGTCTCGAGAGTTTGGTGGCAGAAGGATATCTCTCGGTTGAGGGTATTGGTGAGTTCTTCCCTCTTTGAGATTAACATATCTATTAGATTGTTGGCACAATCCAAGAGATAGGTGTCCCATTCTTTTTGAAAATGCGTGTCATTTTTAAAACAGCATTCAGTTCGGATTCTGAGACCGCGAGGGACCAAGCCCTCTTTGCGGTACAGTCTTAGAAATAGTGCATCTAGATGATGTTGGATCTCGTCTTTCAAGAGTTTCTCCAAATGGTGGAATAGTTTCAGGAGTTCTGGGGTGGAGATCCCTGTTGTGTTCTGGATGTCGTTTTCATGGGTTGATTTCGGTACTGGTTTGTCGTTGATCCATTGAGCTATGAGGAGTTCTCTTTGTTGGACTCTCTGGATACAGTAGTCCATCTTGTTGGTGTTTTCAGTGCAGGATGCCTAGAGCAGCTAGAAACTGGGTGGAAGCCAGTGATAGATCCGGTGCTCAGTTGGGAGTGCCGGTAAGGTATAGAGAGTAATGGTAAAGACAAAAAAGCGCTCATAGGATAGTATTGTTTGATTATGGATGTTTGATAGGTAAGGTAATTTGCTCACCTGATCGAGTTGTGCTCATAACAGGGCACAACTCCAGTGTAGGTATGTAGTGAAAGAGGTCTGTGGCAGCCTGTGCTTCAAAGTGGTCTCCAAGTTGGGCGACTAGACCGGTTGGAGTTAGGCAGTAGAATCGAAGGTAGGATGGAAGCGGTGGGCGCACAACAAAACTCGATGTAAGTATTCTCCAGGGAATTTTTATTTAGGATGAAGGAAATGGATCACAGGTCATCACAACGCGTTTCGGGGAACGCAAGTCCCCTTTTTCAAGTGAACAATTATCTAAAAAATGGTAAAAGAGCAAGTGTACATAAAAAGGGGAGGGGGGGGGGATATGTAGAGTGGTACATGGGATAAAGTAATTGATAGTAAAACCAAAACTAAAGCATGAGTTGGTGTGTGCATTAATGTAGGAAACTAATGCATGAGTTGGTGTATGCATTAATGTAAACATGAATAATAATTAATTTAATGACCTATTTGGTCAGAAATAAATAAATAGATAGTTAAAAATAGGATCAATTAATTTAGTGGCATATATGGTCAGATTATGAATAAATAGATAAATGTGTTGAGAGGATGGAATTGCAAATGTATATCTATGAAGACAAAAGGAAATATAGCATAAAAGGTGTTACAAATGTGGCATAACATATGTAAAGACCCGATTCAAAGATAAATACTTAAAAGTTGTGAGGGGCACATGACAAAAAAGAGAGAATGATAACATGGAATCAATTCATTTAAACATACATTTGAAAACATATTAAAATAGAATCAGAATTCATTTGAAAATACATTTGAGAACATATTAAGTCAATATAAAGGAGGTGGGATGATGGGAGTAGGCCAATTATGAAAGATATATAATTGGTACAAAAGTAGCAAGAGCGTATGTGGAGACACGATTACAAAGAATTAAATAAATAAATACATAAATAGATAATTTCAATTAATTGAATGAATATTACACAAGGAATTACTGTGTGTCCGAATATAGATTGTGTCTTACCGGTCTCCGGGGGTTGAGGGGAGAGCGTCCGGAGGCTTTGGCGCGCGTTGTGGCGCTCGTGTTTAAATGCCCGCCGGAGTGTCAGTCTGACAGGGATGCGCGATGTGTGCGCATGCGCAGTGGATGTCGGGAGCGGGTGACGTCAAGGGGAACCCGAGAGTCAGATGGACCAATGTGAAAATGGTCTGGGAAAGTTGTCTGAGGTATCTTATGTATGCAAAAGTTGGGACTTGTATATGGATCATCGCTGGATATGAGGGGGAAAGTCTGGTGATTGTTGGAAAAGGGATGACTATGTGGTAAGGGGGGATAGGGAGAGGTTTGCTATTAGAGGTGATGGGGATGGGAAAGGGGAAGGGGGGAGGGGGAAGGGGGGAGGGGGCGGGGGGGGGAACTTGAGAGACTCCATAAAAATAAATAGGTTGGATATATAAAAAAAGGATAGTAAAAAATGAAAATTGAGATTAAGAATTAAAAATTGAAATTGAAAAATTAGAAATTATCTTCAAACATTTCGTTCAAGCCTGCTGGGTGCAGACTGTTTAATTTGAATATCCAGAACATTTCTCTTTTTCTTAACCGTTGAAAACGGTCGTGTTGTGTTTCTGTGATTTGTTCAATAGGTGTGATAGAAAAAGTTGCAAAATCTTTATTGTGACATGCTAAAGCATGTCTGGAGACACTATGTTTCGTGTATCCATTGGTTACCTTACTTCTGTGTCCGTTCATTCTTATGTGTAAGCTCTGGCAGGTTCTGCCGACATATTGGAGTCCACATGGGCATTCCAGAAGGTAGATTACAAAGGTGGAGGCGCAGTTGATAAATTGTTGAATTTTGAAAGTTTCCCCTGTCTGGTTGCTGATGAAGGTTTTTTTCTTATGTTGGATATTGAGACAGCATTTACAATTTTTGCGGCCGCATTTGTAGCTGCCTGTTAAATGTGGAAGAAGGCTTGTCTGTCTGGCTTTTTCCTTTTTGATCCGAAGCTTGGTCGGGGCTAATAGGCCTTTGAGTGTTTGGGATCTTCTGTATATAATCTTTGGTTGTTTTGGTAAATCTTTTTTCAAGAAGGGATCATTGAGGAGGATAGGCCAGTGTTTATTGAGAATATTGGTAAGCGTATGATGGTTCATATTGTAGTTTGTGATAAAGGTTGGGATATTAGTAGTAGTTGTGGAGTCTCTTTTTGGTTTGGTAGATGGTTTTAGACATTCTGCTTGAGAGAGAGAAAGGGCTCTGTTGAACGCTGCTTCGACTAGAGGTTGAGGAAAGTTCTTCTCTTTAAATCTCTTTTTAAAAGTTGACTCTGGGATTTATACATGTTTATATCTGTGCAGTTTCTGCGGATCCTCCTGAATTGGCTGAATGGGATATTTGTTTTCCACTTGTTGTGGTGTGAGCTCTTGTAGTCCAAATAGCTGTTTGTGTCAACTGGTTTGAAGTATGTGCTGGTCGAAATTCGGTTATTTTCTGAGGAGAGATGGAGGTCCAAAAACTCAAGTTCTATGGGAGAAAGTTTATCTGAAGCCTCCAGAATCCTCTCAGATACGGAGTATTACGAAACATTACCATGCAATCCAATCAACACATATGCCACAGAATTGAAAACCCTGTTAGACAAAGCCCTAACGTTGGGCATCATCACCAAAAAGGAAAAATCTTACATATGGATAGAAGCCCCAGTTACGCCAACCTTTTATCACCTTCCAAAGGTGCATAAAGATGTCACCAACCCACCCGGCAGACCGATCATCTCGGGAATATCGTCCCTCACCTGTAATTTATCTCATTATGTAGACATTCTGCTTCAGAAACATGTCACCAAACTCAGATCTTATCTCCGTGACACCACAAGTGTCCTGTTAACACTCCAAGAAATCGAATGGGAACCTTCCTTTGTGTGGCTATCGCTCGATGTAGCGGCACTATACTCTAATATTCCCCATCAAAAAGGCATCGAAGCGGTCAAGTACTATCTTCACAATGACCCAACTATGCCTGAGACGCAAAGTAACTTCATCCTTGAAGCCATCCACTACATACTCACCCACAATTATTTTACATTCCAGAACACCGTCTATCGGCAAGTGAAAGGAACGGCTATGGGGACACGTTTTGCCCCCAGCTTTGCCAATCTGTACATGGGGAGGTTTGAGGAAGAATATATTTACAACAATAAACTATGGGAACAAAACATAGTCTTATACAAAAGGTACATAGACGACCTTCTACTAATCTGGAAAGGTTCCCCAACCTCCATCGAAGAATTCATCAAATACCTCAATAACAACAATTGCGGCCTATCCTTCACGGCGAACTTTTCTCCCATAGAACTTGAGTTTTTGGACCTCCATCTCTCCTCAGAAAATAACCGAATTTCGACCAGCACATACTTCAAACCAGTTGACACAAACAGCTATTTGGACTACAAGAGCTCACACCACAACAAGTGGAAAACAAATATCCCATTCAGCCAATTCAGGAGGATCCGCAGAAACTGCACAGATATAAACATGTATAAATCCCAGAGTCAACTTTTAAAAAAGAGATTTAAAGAGAAGAACTTTCCTCAACCTCTAGTCGAAGCAGCGTTCAACAGAGCCCTTTCTCTCTCTCAAGCAGAATGTCTAAAACCATCTACCAAACCAAAAAGAGACTCCACAACTACTACTAATATCCCAACCTTTATCACAAACTACAATATGAACCATCATACGCTTACCAATATTCTCAATAAACACTGGCCTATCCTCCTCAATGATCCCTTCTTGAAAAAAGATTTACCAAAACAACCAAAGATTATATACAGAAGATCCCAAACACTCAAAGGCCTATTAGCCCCGACCAAGCTTCGGATCAAAAAGGAAAAAGCCAGACAGACAAGCCTTCTTCCACATTTAACAGGCAGCTACAAATGCGGCCGCAAAAATTGTAAATGCTGTCTCAATATCCAACATAAGAAAAAAACCTTCATCAGCAACCAGACAGGGGAAACTTTCAAAATTCAACAATTTATCAACTGCGCCTCCACCTTTGTAATCTACCTTCTGGAATGCCCATGTGGACTCCAATATGTCGGCAGAACCTGCCAGAGCTTACACATAAGAATGAACGGACACAGAAGTAAGGTAACCAATGGATACACGAAACATAGTGTCTCCAGACATGCTTTAGCATGTCACAATAAAGATTTTGCAACTTTTTCTATCACACCTATTGAACAAATCACAGAAACACAACACGACCGTTTTCAACGGTTAAGAAAAAGAGAAATGTTCTGGATATTCAAATTAAACAGTCTGCACCCAGCAGGCTTGAACGAAATGTTTGAAGATAATTTCTAATTTTTCAATTTCAATTTTTAATTCTTAATCTCAATTTTCATTTTTTACTATCCTTTTTTTATATATCCAACCTATTTATTTTTATGGAGTCTCTCAAGTTCCCCCCCCCCGCCCCCTCCCCCCTTCCCCCTCCCCCCTTCCCCTTTCCCATCCCCATCACCTCTAATAGCAAACCTCTCCCTATCCCCCCTTACCACATAGTCATCCCTTTTCCAACAATCACCAGACTTTCCCCCTCATATCCAGCGATGATCCATATACAAGTCCCAACTTTTGCATACATAAGATACCTCAGACAACTTTCCCAGACCATTTTCACATTGGTCCATCTGACTCTCGGGTTCCCCTTGACGTCACCCGCTCCCGACATCCACTGCGCATGCGCACACATCGCGCATCCCTGTCAGACTGACACTCCGGCGGGCATTTAAACACGAGCGCCACAACGCGCGCCAAAGCCTCCGGACGCTCTCCCCTCAACCCCCGGAGACCGGTAAGACACAATCTATATTCGGACACACAGTAATTCCTTGTGTAATATTCATTCAATTAATTGAAATTATCTATTTATGTATTTATTTATTTAATTCTTTGTAATCGTGTCTCCACATACGCTCTTGCTACTTTTGTACCAATTATATATCTTTCATAATTGGCCTACTCCCATCATCCCACCTCCTTTATATTGACTTAATATGTTCTCAAATGTATTTTCAAATGAATTCTGATTCTATTTTAATATGTTTTCAAATGTATGTTTAAATGAATTGATTCCATGTTATCATTCTCTCTTTTTTGTCATGTGCCCCTCACAACTTTTAAGTATTTATCTTTGAATCGGGTCTTTACATATGTTATGCCACATTTGTAACACCTTTTATGCTATATTTCCTTTTGTCTTCATAGATATACATTTGCAATTCCATCCTCTCAACACATTTATCTATTTATTCATAATCTGACCATATATGCCACTAAATTAATTGATCCTATTTTTAACTATCTATTTATTTATTTCTGACCAAATAGGTCATTAAATTAATTATTATTCATGTTTACATTAATGCATACACCAACTCATGCATTAGTTTCCTACATTAATGCACACACCAACTCATGCTTTAGTTTTGGTTTTACTATCAATTACTTTATCCCATGTACCACTCTACATATCCCCCCCCCCCTCCCCTTTTTATGTACACTTGCTCTTTTACCATTTTTTAGATAATTGTTCACTTGAAAAAGGGGACTTGCGTTCCCCGAAACGCGTTGTGATGACCTGTGATCCATTTCCTTCATCCTAAATAAAAATTCCCTGGAGAATACTTACATCGAGTTTTGTTGTGCGCCCACCGCTTCCATCCTACCTTCGATTCTACTGCCTAACTCCAACCGGTCTAGTCGCCCAACTTGGAGACCACTTTGAAGCACAGGCTGCCACAGACCTCTTTCACTACATACCTACACTGGAGTTGTGCCCTGTTATGAGCACAACTCGATCAGGTGAGCAAATTACCTTACCTATCAAACATCCATAATCAAACAATACTATCCTATGAGCGCTTTTTTGTCTTTACCATTACTCTCTATACCTTACCGGCACTCCCAACTGAGCACCGGATCTATCACTGGCTTCCACCCAGTTTCTAGCTGCTCTAGGCATCCTGCACTGAAAACACCAACAAGATGGACTACTGTATCCAGAGAGTCCAACAAAGAGAACTCCTCATAGCTCAATGGATCAACGACAAACCAGTACCGAAATCAACCCATGAAAACGACATCCAGAACACAACAGGGATCTCCACCCCAGAACTCCTGAAACTATTCCACCATTTGGAGAAACTCTTGAAAGACGAGATCCAACATCATCTAGATGCACTATTTCTAAGACTGTACCGCAAAGAGGGCTTGGTCCCTCGCGGTCTCAGAATCCGAACTGAATGCTGTTTTAAAAATGACACGCATTTTCAAAAAGAATGGGACACCTATCTCTTGGATTGTGCCAACAATCTAATAGATATGTTAATCTCAAAGAGGGAAGAACTCACCAATACCCTCAACCGAGAGATATCCTTCTGCCACCAAACTCTCGAGACCCATCGAACACACCCTGAATTTACGAAATTTGACAGACTCATCACCAATAGAATCCTTTCCTTTGAAAAAGAGGGAATCGAAACTAAACTCAAAAAACTCAAAAGAGATAGGAATGATTTCCAGACAGGTAACATCAAATTTTGGACTTCAACCAAAACTGATTCCACAATTACAAATTGCCATACCTCCAACAGCGATACAGCTCACAACTCCACCAGATCCAATCAATCCAATAGACGACAGACCACAACCCACACAAACAGTGGCCGCCCACCACCCCCCCATCATCAACCACCTTCGCATCCCCACCAGAACAAACCTAGAAATATATTTATTAACACCAGAAACAAAAAACCCAGACATACGCACACTGGACCTACAATAATGTCCATGGTCAACCCCCAAGCACGCCCCGTGCTCTCCATTTCAGTTGAACCACCCAAGATCCAACACCATACTTCCACACAGTTTGACGCCATCTGCTTCACCTCCACCACTCCCTCAGGCGACAACAAGGACACCCCTTTATTCTTCACTCCCCCCATCTCCAACACATCCCACCGCTTAGAAACCGGCCAACCCCTAGGCCTACCACCCACAACTTTCTGCCACATTGATCAGATTACCCCCCTAGACTTCACCACCCATGAAGTCACCATCCCAATAACCCAGTCTCCATCTGATGACACTGAAATAGACCTCGACATTCCACTAACTCCGAATTCAGCTCCTTATATACCCCTGCCAGAATCCATAACTCCGAAAAATCTCCTTGGAAAAAGCCCACCAAGACAAAATACCATCCACCATTTTTTTCACCAGGGCTCCATGAAAAGCCAAAAAAGAAAAAATGTAGAAGAGGATGTAGAGGAGGCCAATCCAAATCCAATTCTCATACCGCCAGAACCACAAGTCCCCATACAGAAAACCAAAAAGAACAAGAAGTTAAAGTAAAGATTTTCAATTTATCAACATACACACTAAATCCAAACGAAATTTCCCTCCTCACTAAAGGTTTATCCTTTTGCCCTACCACAAAGTTCAGTGAATTTGACCTTTTCAACGATCTCCACTCCTATATCAGAAAACTCACCCTTACCCGCCATTTCAACATTGAAGCAAACAGAGCATCTAAATTAGATCCTCCCTCACAAGTAAATCCGACCGAAACCGCTACAATAACTCCGATTGATGTCCCCATGATACAAACAGGCCTCAAACCAAAATCAAAATTTTACCCCACACACCATAGAGGCAGTCATATCGAGACTTTCCTTTCTATGGTGGAAAACGAGTTCAGGAACATTAACAAGAACAACAACACCAAAAGGAACCCAAAAACGAGCCATAACCTAAAACCCTCAGAACGACTAGCCCTCAAAAATCTCACCAACAATCTTGATCTAGTCATCCGCAATGCAGATAAGGGCGGGGGTGTCGTTATACAAAACAAAGAAGCCTATTTATCTGAAGCCTCCAGAATCCTCTCAGATACGGAGTATTACGAAACATTACCATGCAATCCAATCAACACATATGCCACAGAATTGAAAACCCTGTTAGACAAAGCCCTAACGTTGGGCATCATCACCAAAAAGGAAAAATCTTACATATGGATAGAAGCCCCAGTTACGCCAACCTTTTATCACCTTCCAAAGGTGCATAAAGATGTCACCAACCCACCCGGCAGACCGATCATCTCGGGAATATCGTCCCTCACCTGTAATTTATCTCATTATGTAGACATTCTGCTTCAGAAACATGTCACCAAACTCAGATCTTATCTCCGTGACACCACAAGTGTCCTGTTAACACTCCAAGAAATCGAATGGGAACCTTCCTTTGTGTGGCTATCGCTCGATGTAGCGGCACTATACTCTAATATTCCCCATCAAAAAGGCATCGAAGCGGTCAAGTACTATCTTCACAATGACCCAACTATGCCTGAGACGCAAAGTAACTTCATCCTTGAAGCCATCCACTACATACTCACCCACAATTATTTTACATTCCAGAACACCGTCTATCGGCAAGTGAAAGGAACGGCTATGGGGACACGTTTTGCCCCCAGCTTTGCCAATCTGTACATGGGGAGGTTTGAGGAAGAATATATTTACAACAATAAACTATGGGAACAAAACATAGTCTTATACAAAAGGTACATAGACGACCTTCTACTAATCTGGAAAGGTTCCCCAACCTCCATCGAAGAATTCATCAAATACCTCAATAACAACAATTGCGGCCTATCCTTCACGGCGAACTTTTCTCCCATAGAACTTGAGTTTTTGGACCTCCATCTCTCCTCAGAAAATAACCGAATTTCGACCAGCACATACTTCAAACCAGTTGACACAAACAGCTATTTGGACTACAAGAGCTCACACCACAACAAGTGGAAAACAAATATCCCATTCAGCCAATTCAGGAGGATCCGCAGAAACTGCACAGATATAAACATGTATAAATCCCAGAGTCAACTTTTAAAAAAGAGATTTAAAGAGAAGAACTTTCCTCAACCTCTAGTCGAAGCAGCGTTCAACAGAGCCCTTTCTCTCTCTCAAGCAGAATGTCTAAAACCATCTACCAAACCAAAAAGAGACTCCACAACTACTACTAATATCCCAACCTTTATCACAAACTACAATATGAACCATCATACGCTTACCAATATTCTCAATAAACACTGGCCTATCCTCCTCAATGATCCCTTCTTGAAAAAAGATTTACCAAAACAACCAAAGATTATATACAGAAGATCCCAAACACTCAAAGGCCTATTAGCCCCGACCAAGCTTCGGATCAAAAAGGAAAAAGCCAGACAGACAAGCCTTCTTCCACATTTAACAGGCAGCTACAAATGCGGCCGCAAAAATTGTAAATGCTGTCTCAATATCCAACATAAGAAAAAAACCTTCATCAGCAACCAGACAGGGGAAACTTTCAAAATTCAACAATTTATCAACTGCGCCTCCACCTTTGTAATCTACCTTCTGGAATGCCCATGTGGACTCCAATATGTCGGCAGAACCTGCCAGAGCTTACACATAAGAATGAACGGACACAGAAGTAAGGTAACCAATGGATACACGAAACATAGTGTCTCCAGACATGCTTTAGCATGTCACAATAAAGATTTTGCAACTTTTTCTATCACACCTATTGAACAAATCACAGAAACACAACACGACCGTTTTCAACGGTTAAGAAAAAGAGAAATGTTCTGGATATTCAAATTAAACAGTCTGCACCCAGCAGGCTTGAACGAAATGTTTGAAGATAATTTCTAATTTTTCAATTTCAATTTTTAATTCTTAATCTCAATTTTCATTTTTTACTATCCTTTTTTTATATATCCAACCTATTTATTTTTATGGAGTCTCTCAAGTTTTATGCTATATTTCCTTTTGTCTTCATAGATATACATTTGCAATTCCATCCTCTCAACACATTTATCTATTTATTCATAATCTGACCATATATGCCACTAAATTAATTGATCCTATTTTTAACTATCTATTTATTTATTTCTGACCAAATAGGTCATTAAATTAATTATTATTCATGTTTACATTAATGCATACACCAACTCATGCATTAGTTTCCTACATTAATGCACACACCAACTCATGCTTTAGTTTTGGTTTTACTATCAATTACTTTATCCCATGTACCACTCTACATATCCCCCCCCCCTCCCCTTTTTATGTACACTTGCTCTTTTACCATTTTTTAGATTATGGTGATGGTAGAACCTCCTCTCCTCTAGGTGTAGAGGATGCCCCCTGTCTATGGTGATGGTAGAACCTCCTCTCCTCTAGGTGTAGAGGATGCCCCCTGTCTATGGTGATGGTAGAACCTCCTCTCCTCTAGGTGTAGAGGACGTCCCCTGTCTATGGTGATGGTAGATCCTCCTCTCCTTTAGGTGTAGAGGATGCCCCCTGTGTATGGTGATGGTAGAACCTCCTCTCCTCTAGGTGTAGAGGATGCCCCCTGTCTATGGTGATGGTAGCACGGCCTGTCCTCTAGGTGTAGAGGATGCTCCCTGTCTATGGTGATGGTAGAACCTCCTCTCCTCTAGGTGTAGAGGATGCCCCCTGTCTATGGTGATGGTAGAACCTCCTCTCCTCTAGGTGTAGAGGATGCCCCCTGTCTATGGTGATGGTAGAACCTCCTCTCCTCTAGGTGTAGAGGATGCCACCTGTCTATGGTGATGGTAGAACCGCCTCTCCTCTAGGTGTAGAGGATGCCACCTGTCTATGGTGATGGTAGAACCGCCTCTCCTCTAGGTGTAGAAGATGCCCCTGTCTTTAGTGATGGTAGAATTGCCTCTGCTCCAGGGGTAGGGAATGCCCCGTCTATGGCGAGGTTCGAACCGTCTCTCCTCTGGGTGTCGAGGATGTCCCATGTCTATGATAATGGTAAAGCCTCCTCTCCTCTAGGTACAGACCTAGGTATAAATAGATCTTTGGAGAGATTCTTGTGCTGCCTGTTCAGGCATTTGTATATTGTAATGAGGTCTCCCCTCCACCTTTTTGTTAAGCTATATAACCCCATGTTTCGTATCTATCATTGTGTTTGAGTCCCCCGATTCCCCTAATAATCTTGGTTGCTCTCCTCTGCACCAGCTCCAGCTCTACTACGTCCTTTTTAAAAACTGGTGCCCAAAACTGTACACTATGGGGCACATTTACTTATCCGGTCCTGTCGCGATCCAGCGGCGCGTTCTCCGTCAAGGATTCGGGTCTTCCGGCGATTCACTAATGTCGTGCACCTGATGTCCACCAGGTGTCGCTGCTGCACTGAAGTCCGCCGGAGTTCACAATCCTCTTCCTGGTGCAGGTAAGCATGTGTAAAGCAACAATTTTTTTCTTCAATTCCGCGTTTTTACCGAATCCGACGGGTTTTCCGATGGACATGCCCCATGATTTCCATTGCATGCTTGCCACCGCTGATGCGCCACAATCCAATAGCATGCACCAAAAACACGGGGCAATTCAGGGAAAGACGGCGCAAATCGGAAATATTCGGGAAACCCGACGAAAAATAGCGATTCGGGCCCTTCGTAAATGACCCCCAATATTCCCTATGTGGTCGGACCAGGGATTTGTATAAAGTCAAAACTATGTCCTTATCATCATGTACTAATCTATTCCTCCCCTAATACATCCTATAATTTTATTTGCTTTAGTAGCAGCCTCTTGGCCCTGCTAACTAAAATGTAAGTTTACCATCCACCAACACCCCCAAGTCTTTTTCAGCTCCATTTTTATCAAGTAATTGACTGTTAAGAACATGATTGTTTTTGTTTCCATGGCCCAAGTGCATAACTTTACATTTATCTACATTAAACCTCATCAACCATTTCTCCGCCCACTCCTCAAGCTTCTACAAATCCCTATAATGCTAAACTATCAACCTCAGAATTTATTACTTTACAGAGCTTAGTATCATCTGCAAATATTGAAACTCTACCATGTAAACTATGTGATAAAAATATTAAAAATAAGGGGGCACTGTATATGTTGTAATTAATTTGGAGGGAGCAATGTCTAAGCTATCTTAGTGGGATAGTTCTGCATATAGTATAATCCATACAAAAATGCATGTCTCTAATATTTGTAATGTGTGGGGGGCTGTTTATGCTAAAAAATTGGGGTGCATTGTATATATTTTAATTAGCTCAGGGGTGGGACATTTTTTGTGATTCGGTTCTGAGATTCACCATAGACGCTGACCTCTGAATTCAACTATATTCGGTATTCTATGTTTACCCCACGGTCATTTACAGTCACGGTATAGCGGATGGGATTTATACAAAGCCTAACAATGAAATGGTTTCATGTAAACACTATGGGCCACATTTACTTAGAAAGTCCAAAACTGCACTAAAAGTGCTCTTTCTGTGTATAATGGTGCGACCGATTCATTAAGAATGTGCACCAGAAATCATGAATCTGTCGCTTCCCGGCACTGACCTGACGGAGTTCACCATCTTTTTTGTGGTGCACCTTTAACATAGGGCGTGCAACAGAATTTGCATTTTAAATATGGCGCAGCTGGAACACCCCCTAATTTGTGTCGCATGAAAGCAGCGCAGCTGTGCCCCTATATGAATCCGTCACTTAATAATAATTTGGTCATTAATTATCAACACAATGCGTATCATGGCCCCTCCGTGTATCTCTACCCTAACGACGTAAGGCACAAAAGAAAAATCCTGCAGCAGAAACTTACTGATGCTGTGGGTTAAGAATCTGTAGTATAGTAATTATTCCTATAGATTATATAAGTGATATTCAACCTTTGACCTCCATCCTCTGACCCTGAAATATCACTTACAGCCATGGCAACAACCAGCATTTTTTCGCCTGGTTTCTGGAGTGCTTGGAAACCGTATCATACATCCTGCAGCCATACTCATACGTTTTCCCCAACCCAAATGAATAAGGGGGCCCTGATAGGCATCAATAGACCCGGGGCCGGATCTCAGGGCATAGGCTGGTTACGTTATAATATTGATGTTAAATGGTTGAACTTTAAATTACTTATGGGCATTTTCGCAGCAACATGTTTCCCTGTAGGTTGCACCATGTCATCTCCACATAGCGGATTCTCCAAAATGATCTGTAACTACACGTCACTGATTTTCATCTGTTTCATTATTATCCACAGGTGTAACTTGGATTTTATGCAGATTCATGGAAAAAACTTTTGCTGATTTTTAGTATTTTTTACTAGATAAATGACTGAATGTATGTAATGCAGGTTTTTGATCTTGCAGGTTTTGTATTATCTATCAGGCTCGAGAATGAGTATTGTGACTCCTAGTGATGGTAAGGATGGCTCATTACTTCCCTTCTTACAACAATCATTACTGTATTTAGTAGATACCTCTGTACACTGATCTGACCGGACTCTGAATAAGTCTAGGGGCATAGGAGTCAGTTTTTCCTGATTACCTCGTTACATGGGAGTTACCATTGCAGTTACAAATTTGCCGGGTACTTCTGCCACCAGCCTATTGTTAGCTATAAGCTCAGCCTGTAACAAGATTATATTGGGCCAGGAGCCAGTCCAGGTAGCGTATATATTAGACCAGCGGTCCCCAATCGCCTGGTCCAGGTCTGCGGCCAAAAATTTAAACTTGAGTAAAAATAAATTGTACTTGCCTCCGGCCCTCCTCTTTACCCCCTGGCTCTGACTTCTTCTCTCCTCAGGTTCCGACCAGAGGCACATCTCTGCTGTCTGCTGGCGCGCACCCGCTATAACGTGGCCACGTCGTCTGACTCCATCATAACAGGTGCGCATCAGCAGGCGGCAGAGACGTGCCTCTGCCCAGAACCTCAGGAGAGATGAAGACGGAGCTGTGGGGTGAAGAGAAGAGCTGGAGGTAAGTGTTGTCTTTGTTATTTTTATGGAGCCTCCGCTGTGGACTTTTCATTAGGGGTGGGCACTGCTGGGGGAAATATGGGGGGAGCACTGCTGAGGGAATTATATGGGGGGAGCACTGCTGGGGGAATTATATGGGGGGAGCACTGCTGGGGGAATTATATGGGGGGAGCACTGCTGGGGGAATTATATGGGGGGAGCACTGCTGGGGGAAATATGGGAGGAGAACTGCTGAGGAAATTATATGGGGGGAGCACTGCTGGGGGAATTATATGGGGGGAGCACTGCTGGGGGAATTATATGGGGGGAGCACTGCTGGGGGAATTATATGGGGGGAGCACTGCTGGGGGAATTATATGGGGGGAGCACTGCTGGGGGAATTATATGGGGGAGCACTGCTGGGGGAATTATATGGGGGAGCACTGCTGGGGACATATTATTAGGTAGGGGGAAGCAGTGCTGTGGACATTCCATGGGGGGGAGCATTGCTGGGGGCATTATATGGGTGAGCACAGATCAAGGAATTTTATTAGGGGGAGAACACTGCTAGGGACATCTCATTAGGGGTGGGGAGCACTTCTGGGGACATTTTCTGGGGCCTCTGCTGTGTACACTTCATGGGGGGGCCTGCTGGTGGCATTACATTAATGGTGGTAGCACTGTTGGACTGTTGGGGCCATTTCATTAATGTAAGAGCACTGCTGGGGACATTGCATAGGAAAGGGCTCAGCTGGAAGTATTTCATTGGGTGAGCGACTCTGCTGGGGACATTTCATTGGGTGGGGGGAGCACTGCTGGGAACATTGCATTTGGGGGGAGCTCACCTGCTGACATTGCATTTGGGGGAGCACAGCTGGAGACATTGCATTTGGGGGAGCACAGCTGGGGAATAGGGTTACAAAAATGGGCACTATGGAGGGGGGGCTGCAGGAAAAGGGGCATTATATGGGTTGGGGTTAGCTATAGAGTATTTGTGCTGTTTTCCAATGACACATTGGGGCTCATTTACTTACCTGGTCACTCGAGATTACCGAGTGTGTTGTCCGTGTATAATGCACATCTGCCGCGAGTCACTAAGATTGTGCGCCCGATATCCTGCATGTGCCGCTTCCCTGCTCAGGTCCCCGGAGTTCACCTTCTTCTTCCCGGTGCATGTAAGCGCTTGACTTGCGACACAATTTAAAGTTTAAATCTCGTGCTCAGTCCACCCCCCAATTTGTGTTGAATGGAAGCAGCGCAGCTGCGCCGCAAAAGGGTCATGTGCGCCACAATCCCAGCACACACTTCTTAAATATCTGTGCAAGCCATTTTAGCGCCGAAAATAATGCACAGTCCGAAAAAAGTGTGCGCGCGCCCCTTAGTAAATGAGCCCCACTGTACTTCATGTTAGTTGAAAAGTTTTAGTGATAAGTTTTGTGTTTCATACTGATTAAAAACACTGAAATTTCTCCATTTTCAAAAGTTTGAAATGTTCTTCTATCCAGACATTTAGTCAGATCAGCCAAATAGCTCGATAACTGATAACTCATAAGGTCATAACTAATAACTAATAGCTTAATAACTAATAGCTTGATAATCTGCTTTATGTTGGCATGGGTTTTTTTATTTGGCTTCAACCTTTACTTGCGATTTTTCTCATTTTCATGAATATCACCAAGACTCACATTTTGAGGGCCTCTGTTTTCAAGTGACTTTGAGAGGCAAAAATAATAGTAAAACCCTGAGGTTTTCCACTCCCGGGTGTTAGTGCCAGGACTGGACTGTGATAACAGCAGGACGTGATGAAACTGGTCCAGGAGGCCCAGGCACATAGATCACCAATCACCTTTTAGTCAAATTTTACAGGTGGGAAAACTGTGAAATAAGTAGCGATTTTTGCCGTTGGATTTGTCTTTTTTGCTTTGGTGTTCACCATTTGGAATAGTGCTGCGCCAGATCTATCAATATGATGATGAATTCTGGTGCGGGATAAGACTGTTGGTTTCTACTTTAGACCTACTTTTAGTTGATGTAAACTGTGAGCCAGAATTTTGGGCACTCGGACGATTTCCCGCAAGCCACGCCCATCTCCCAGAGGCCACTTCAAGTCGGGAAAGTGCCAAAAAAAGATTTAAAAGCCTAGATAACTGTGGTGCAAGGAATTTTAGTCACAAAACCACCAGAATTGTGGCGCAAGTGCGTTTATAAATCCCCCTCTTTGTCTCTAGCTGAAAAACACTTGGCTATTGCTGCGCCAGATTTATCACAATGATGAATTCTGCTGCAGCACAAGACTGTCAGTTCCTACTTTATACCTACTTTTAGCTGGTCTAAACTGTGCACCACAATTTTGGGCGCACAGATAAGCTCCCACAAGGCACGCCCCTTTCTCAACAGATTTATGTTGTGGCATTTTAAACAGTTGGGGGCGCAAAACCACCAGAATCATGGCGCAAGTTCGTTAATAAGTTCCCCCATAGGCCCAGATATATGAAAACTTGTGCAAAGTGCCACATTATATATTAGTGTCGGATGCTCTTACTTGATCCGGTCTGTTTTCAAGAAATGACACAGTTGCTTTTTTTTTTTTTTGTCTTACTTTGCTTCATGCAGCTACGACAAAATTGTGGAGGCCAGTAATAAATGTGGAGCAAACCATTAACACGCACATTTAGGTGCACAGAATTCAAAAGTGTTCGACAGAATGTAACCGCGACACAATTGTGACGCAAATGCATAATAAATACCTGTACAAACTCCGTAGACACTTTTTTCATGCAAACATAGACAAAGATTTGGCCCAGACATAATAATATATCTGGGCCATTGTCCTTCCTAGTGACAGCAATTCATATTACTTAACATGTACCAGGAAGCTGGAAGAAACTTTCAAATGCAGTGAAATTATAGAATAAACACATTTGCGACACTTTGTTGTGCTTAGAGTTTTTATGGCTTTCACTGTGTGCTCCAAATGACACGTCCCATGTATTGTTTGGGTCAGTACAATCACAATGACACCGAATTTATAGAGGTTTTTATGATGTTTTAATAGGTTTTAAAAAATGTACTAAAAAAAATTAATTTCGGCAATAACTTTTTTATACTTCACCGTACGGAGCTCTTTTTAATTTATTCTAAAATAAGATTTAGAATGCTGAAAACTTGGCGATTTGGACATTTGTGCACTATTTTCCTTTATGGGGTTCAGTGACAGGGATAACAGTTTTGATATTATGATAGATCTGGACTTTTGGAACATGGGAATACTTTACTGGTTTACGATTTAATTTGTTTATTTTTATATCCGTTCTAGGTAAGGGGGAGGGATTTAAAATTTTGGGTTAGTTTTTTGCTTTACTGTTTATTGCTTCACAATATTGCAGTATATGGTCTGCCATACACAAACTGCTACAGATCTGTATAAATGACCATCCTTAGAGTCTCAAAGAGACATGGAGATGGATCGACACTTTGCAACATCATTCAAAATTACTACCCACAATCAGTGCCAGCGTGTTTGCTGCATAATTCATCAAACACTCACCATGTATGAATAGTTCTCAGCCCATGAGCCCTCTTCATATAACCATAACAGTATCATGGGGGTCAGGAACCTTTTTTGGCTGAGAGAGCCATGAATGTCACATATTTTAAAATGCAGTGGAAGCCTGGGATCGAGGGACTCTGGGGGCAAGGCTCCAGGTCCCAGAAAGAATGACAGGAGGTAGAGACAAAGGAAGAGAGGCGCAGCTATCGTGTGATATCGTAATGGTCAATTAATGTAGAAGAGTAAGTGAAGACTCTCACCTTGATGAAGATGGTATAGGCATGTAATGAAATAGCTACCAGCAGCTGCCACTCCTGGGAGACCACGTTTGCCAAGGACCAGGATCCTGGAACGATGTGGAATGGAGGAAGAGCCCGACGAGAGGTTCAGGAAGGCGCTTGGTGCCTGATGAAAGCTCTAGTCCAGAGCTGAAACGCGTCGCACTGTATTTTTAATACGTTATGCATATGCTCATTTTATGAGATAAATATTTTTAACAATAATAAAAGAGATTCCTTTATCCATTGGATCTCTACGTCTGCTGTTTGCACCAAGCGCCTTCCTGAACCTCTCGTCGGGCTCTTCCTACATATTTTAAAATGTTATTCCGTAAGAGCCGTACAATATGCACATGCCTCCAAATACCACCAGTAGAAAGGTAGCCACAGCACATGCCTCCCAGTAGATGTGTAGCCACAGCACATGCCTCCCAGTAGATGTGTAGCCACAGCACATGCCCCCAGTAGATGTGTAGCCACAGCACATGCCCCCCAGTAGATGTGTAGCCACAGCACATGCCCCCCAGTAGATGTGTAGCCACAGCACATGCCCCCCAGTAGATAGGTAGCCACAGCACATGCCCCCAAGTAGATAGGTAGCCACAGCACATGCCCCCAAGTAGATAGGTAGCCACAGCACATGCCCCCAAGTAGATAGGTAGCCACAGCACATGCCCCCAAGTAGATAGGTAGCCACAGCACATGCCCCCAAGGAGATAGGTAGCCACAGCACATGCCCCCAAGGAGATAGGTAGCCACAGCACATGCCCCCAAGGAGATAGGTAGCCACAGCACATGCCCCCAAGGAGATAGGTAGCCACAGCACATGCCCCCAAGGAGATAGGTAGCCACAGCACATGCCCCCAAGGAGATAGGTAGCCACAGCACATGCCCCCAAGTAGATAGGTAGCCACAGCACATGCCCCCAAGTAGATAGGTAGCCACAGCACATGCCCACAAGGAGATAGCTAGCCACAGCACATGCCCACAAGGAGATAGCTAGCCACAGCACATGCCCACAAGGAGATAGCTAGCCACAGCACGCCCCCCCCCTGTATATAGGTAGCCACAGAACATACCCCCCAGTAGATAGGTAAAAATTAATATTCACCAACCTGCGCTCCCTGCAGCCAGCTCCTCATCGCTCCCACGCTCTTCTCTTTGACCCAGGCTTAGACGATGGCAGCGATGGCACCTGGGTCGCACAAAGGACATAGGTAGCGGTAACATTGCTGCCTGTGTCCAGTGATAAGTCTAAGTCTGAGAGCAAGATGCAACCATCAAAATAGCCACATCTGGCTCCCGAGCCATAGGTTCCCTACCCCTTGTGTAAGGTGTCAGGGTATAAGTTATGTTTTGGTTTATTGATTTCTGCCATTTTTCTTTCCAAAACTGTAGTTTCAAAAACACTACAAAAACTAAATAAAAAAATATACAGTAAATACTCTAATTATGCTAATAATTTAAAGAGGAATGTGAAACCTTTTGTGTCTCCTTCACTTCCTAGATGATGAGACCCGGCAGTTTTACCAGCAGCTTTGTCAGTATGAAGATCACGTCCTGAGGATGACGTATGAATATTTCCACGAGGATCTGCTCTACATTGTGGAGAACCTGAGGCCCAAATCTATCCTTAATGAAATGTATTCCCGAAACATCAAAGATGTTGAGGTGAGAGGACACGTGGTGGCAATCCGGTACACAAGCGCCCTGTGCGGTATCATGTGTTGTAAAAGCTTTATACTATTTGGTTGTCTTTAAAGGGAGTCTTCCACCTCCCTCAAGCTTCTAATTCGGCTTCCATACAGTAATGTGGAAAGTAACTTGCTTATGCGTTATCAGTGTCTTATAGATAGACAAATGAAGACCTTGTTGCTCCTGGACCACTCACATCAGCTGCCGGCACCAGGCCGTTCTTCTTAGAGCTGACCTTCCCTCTGCTTAGCTTTATGATTTCCCAGTCTACAATCTCGCACAGCTATGGCACTTACCGAAGCTTGCGCATGCGCGGCACAGCCAGGTTCTCCACAGCTACTGAGAATATGCAGCCTTAATAGAAGTTAATTTTTTTTGGACACTAATAACAAAAATTAAGATCCTGTCTGAATATTATGGGCCTAGTAACCAGATGAGAGACTAATAACGAATTTAATTGAGTTGGTAGACTGCTACCTGCTTTAGCTATTAACAATTCTCAAATCAGGGGTGCGCAATCTTTATCGATCCTACGGGCCGCAACTTCAAGGGGACTGCAATAGTAACCAGCAAACCAGATATGCAAAAATCACAGTACAACACAAATACCACAGTATAGAAATACCACCCCAGAAACCAAGACAAACAATTCAGACTGCAGAGCAGACAATAAATACTGTGCAATAAGATAAGATAATCCTTTATTAGTCCCATAGTGAGGAAGAGAGACTAAAGTACAATAACGGAACAATAATATTAGACATAAACGAAAAAAATTATAAAAATGACAAAAGAAGAAGAAAAGCAATGATCTACAGTTTGGTATTCAGTCTGCGGATGGGACCTGCAGGACTGGTTAGTTGCTGAGCACAGGTGACTTCCATTTGGTTGAAGAGCCTGATGGCAGCGGGGAGGAAGGACTTACGATAACGCTCCCTCTCACACTTGGGGTGAAGCAGTTGGTCACTGAAGGTGCTCCCCAATGCCACCGCAGTCTCATGCATGGGAGGGGGATATTCTCCAGAATAGAGGTCACCTTACATAGTGTCCTCCTCTCAGCTACCACCTGCACTGTGTCAGGAGGACCCCCAGGACAGAGCCGGCTTTCCTTATCAGTTTGTCCAGTTTCCTCCTCCCCTTAGCTGAGATGCTGCTTCCCCAACAGACTACACCAAAGAAGATGGCTGGTGCCACTACAGGGCTGAAGAAGGTCTTAAGAAGAGCTCCCTGCACTCCGCATGCCCTCAGCCTCCTCAGCAGGTGTAGCCGGCTCTGACCCCTCCTGTGAAGTGCGTTTATGTTCTCTGCCCAATCCAGATTATTGTTGAGGAGGACACTCGAGTTACTTATAGGACTTCACTGCCTCAATATCCGTCCTCTAGATGACCCCTGGTTGAGGACTGCGTTACGGAAGTCCACCACCATCTCCTTGGTCTTCCCAGCATTTTTGCTGGCACCAAGCCACAAATCCCTGAATATATTTTCTATACTCCCTGTCATTCCCGCTGGTAATGTAGCACATAATAATGGAGACCTGCCATCCACAGCAGATGTATGTTACTTGAGACTCGAAGAGTAGATTATAATTCTTAGACACCCGAAGAGTAGATTATAATTCTTAGAGACCTGCAGAGCAGATTATGATACCAGAGACCCGCAGAGCAGATTATAATGCAGGAGACCCAAGAGCACACTATAATGCTGGTGACCCCCAAGAGGAGTATAATACAGTGGACCCCAGCAGAAACCCAAAATAAACAAAACAAATACTCCTGGCTCCTCTTCTGCTTGCAGCGGTATACCAGAGCTCTGAATGCTCTTCTTTGTCTTGATGCTGGTTGTATGACCAGGTGTCAGATCCCAAAGGAGAGAGGTGGCCCATCAGGAGAGGACCGACAGCACTGAACCGTCCATGACTGCTCCCAGGTCGATCCTCTCCTGATGGGCCACCTCTCTCTCTCTCCTCTACATCTCCACAGTCTGCTCTTCTCTAGGTGCGTACGAGTCTCATACAGCCAGCGTCTGGCAGAGTGCAGACCGGCAGAAGAGGTCCTGGGAGCGGTGTGTACAAGCTGTACTCACCACTACCCAGCTCATGCACCAATAAGCACTTCCATTGGTGATGAAAGCACTCAGCCTACAACAAGAGGCTCTACGGGCCATATGCGGGCCACAGGTTGGGATCTACCATCAAAATCAAGAATGATAGACCAGGGAGACTTACTTCCCAGCACCATAACTGTGGTCATCTTCTTATATATTCATGGCTTCCTTCTTACTCAAATCAACTTTTTAGATGATGCTAATGACCCAGAAGTGCTCTGGGGGTTGTTATCAGAGCCCTTGTGACTGTAGCATCCTTCTGTCAATTAGCATAATTTTAAAAGTTGCTTTCAGAAGGAAGGAGGTCATGGATGATAAATATAAGAAGATTACCACAATCACAGTGCAAGGATCTATGGGTAAGTGGCACTGAGATTTCCTTTAAAATAAAGTGACCCCTGGACCTTGTTAAAGAAACATTGCATTGTCCTTTGATCTCTTGAACTCTTCTCTCTTGATCTCTTCTGATCCTGGGATCAGAAACATGGTTAGTTTCCAGGACAATATGTGCTGTAATTCGAAGAAAAAGAAAAAAGGTCAAAGCACCTTGCACTACATTTAGAGTCCATGCACCCAAACGTATGGAGGACGTATTTACGGCCGCTTTTACGTCCCCCACTTATACGTCTATGGCGCCCATGCTCGGTACGGTGAGCACAACATGTACTTACCGTAATGCGGCCTCAAAAAAGATAGAGCATGCTCCATCTTGCTCATTAGAACGGCCGGTCGTCTCTATTCTCTAAGGGGAGAGGAGGGGCGAGAAGCTCTCGCTTCTCCTCCTCTCCAGTGCACCCGACGTGTGCCCATACGGCTTTGGCCAGGGGCGGGCACACTTCAGTGTGCATGAGCCCTTATATAGTATTTTACACAGTTTATAGACTTTGCCGTATCCATTTTTGGTGTTTGTTTGCTGCATTATGACTTTGTTGTGTTTTAGAAATACTTGAGTCTAGAACATGATAGAAAAACTTTGGCCCGGACTTTACTCCAGGAGATTTTCGGGAGAGGAAGAGAAGCTGTGATAACATTGTGGGTCAGTCTCCATGCATTACGGAAGGATTACGGCTCCCCCAGCCTGGACGCTGTACTGGAGGAGCTCGGCCACAGAGGTAACATTGTGGATACTGTGCCAATTAGATCTCCTCTAGAAGGAAAAAAGACTTCTCTAGAGATATCCTGTATGTCTGTCATGGTGATGAAACTCACACTGACGTCACGGGGTGCACTTACACTTCAAAGTCTCAACTCTGGAGGTAGATTCCTCCGGCTGCCTCTGCCCTAATCTGTAATTTATTAATCCTGGAGCCTAACCTAACTTGTTAACAACTTTATTTTAGTAATTTGTAGGCAGAGGCATGCAGGAGCGATCTACCTTCAGTTACTTCCTTTATAGTAACTGTACTTGTGTACTATTTTGCTTTTAATCTTTAAGAGGACAGTATATGCAAGTATATGCATTATAAGTGTTCAGTATGAATACCAAAATGTACCAAAACAAAACTACCGAAACTATTGACTGACGTGGACATACAGATTCTTTTACAGGAAGAGTTTAGAGATAGATGTCAAACCCGGGACCTACCGGTAGAGGGTTCAGTGTTGGAGTTCCTGCTTCTTGTCTTCACCTTCATGACTCTGTACTCCTGAAAAGTTGGTCTGCAAAGACAATATACAGAATTAATTCCTGAGTCTTATCTGTAGAGGAAGGATTTGAATCTTTCAGTCAGATGTTTTTGGTGCATCTGCTGATGTTTGTATCCTACAACATTGTTCAAATCTGTCATTTCTTACTAGGTAACACTCTGGTGGAGCAAATCCAACTGGATGAAGATGGCCACCAACTTTTCCCAGAATTAAAAGGCAAGTGTGAAGCATATAAACTTTTTACATTGAAGACAAGTCTCTGTTTACCTACTGGATGGTGTCCTTACGGAAGTATACCATGGTTATCAGAGTGCATGTAGAAAACCTCTGCAGGGGATTTATCAATCACTGGTGCCTGATGTTATCTACACCCTGAAGCTCATGCAGGGCTCCTTCACATTGACGTTGGTGCTCAGTTGTGCATCTGTTGTGTTTTGTCTCCACTGTGTCTCCTTTTTTCTTTGTTTTTTTTTTATCCGTGATGCATCAGTTTTGTCTCTGTGTCCGAAAAAAAACTAAAGATGTGGCTTTGAGAACATCACTTCTGGTTTTTCAGCCTCATCAGTTAAAAAAAACCTGATGTTTCATCTGGTTTTTCTTGCGGACCCATAGACTTCTATTGCCTTCCATAATCTGCATCCGCGGTCAACAGACCAGCGAAAATACAAGCCAATGTGAAAACACCCATAGAGAACAACGGCTTTGAGAGTAACATGCGGAAATCACTGAACCACAGACGTGAAAAACAACGCCAATGTGAAAGAGCCCTTAGTATATTGGGCACACATCTAGAATTGAGTTATAACTTGCACCAGGATCTGAAGTTCTGGCGAGGGTTCTGCCATTTTTATCTCTTCACTTTGTACTTCTTTTCTACTTTGCATCTCTATTTTTAAGGAGTCTGTTCTGGCTTTTTATCTGTTTGGGGAGTGTAGTGCAGACTTAATTTCTGGTTGCACAGAAGCTACTGAATTATGGAATTTTTGGTGTTTCCATTCAGCACAGATATTGAGTATATGGAAAAAACCATGCAGTATATATATGAGAGGATCACACCACAACCCTAATATCTAAATGCATTGTCTTTATTTTTTTAATGTTTTTTCATATTTTATTTTCTATAGACATCCAGAACTGTCACAAAAAACATTTAAATGAAAAAACTGACAAACTGATAGAGAACAAACCTCCAAAATGTAACCAGGAGGAGGAAAGTTTTTCATTCAATAAACGTTATGTGAACCTCATCATTGTCTCCACTCATCACTTTTGGGAACGCTCTGAGAATGAGCTCAAAGAGACCGGGGCAAAACATGAGGAATATTTGAAGAAAAGACTAAATGTTTCACAACACATTTCCCCCAACAAGATGTTCTGCTGGTGCCACCGGTCCAGACTGGTACCACGTATGGTGATGGTGGTTGGAGTGCCCGGGGTAGGGAAGACCACGCTGATGCAGAAGATTGTCTATGACTGGGTGAAGGGGGATCTCTATCAAAGATTCTCTTTTGTCTTCTTCTTCAAATTCCGGGAACTGAACAGATGGGATACGGTTAGTCTGGAGACCCTGATCCTTCATCATTACCCATATCTGTGGCCGCAGCTCGAGAACATCCTACAAGATCCAGAGAAACTTCTCTTTATATTTGATGGATTAGATGAAAGCAATCAGACAATGGATTTCACATCCCGTCACTTGTGCTCTGACCCTAAACAGCCGGAACGTTGTGGTCACATTGTGGTCAGTTTGGTGAGAAAGTCTCTTCTTAATGGTTGTTCTGTTCTGATGACCAGTCGCCCGACCAGACTGGCATCAATGGATTGTAGGGTTTTCCAGCGAATGGTAGAAATCAGTGGATTCTTCACAGAAGAAAGAAAGATTTACTTTGAGAATTTCTTCCGTGACCCTGAACTGGCAGAAAAGGCTTTTACCTATGTGAGGCAGAATGACACATTGTACACGTTCTGTTACCTCCCGTCCTACTGCTGGATCATCTGTACAGTATTATCCAGGAGCTTCCAGACCACAAGTAGTGACCAGCAGGTCTCATTATTACCCAGAACCGTGACCCAGCTCTTTGCCATATTTGTCGCCAACATCCTGTCCAATCACAGCCTGGAGAAAAGTGGCGCCCAGAAGCTCCTGCAGTCCATCGGATGGATGGCAGAACATGGGGTCATGAATCACACGATTATATTTGATGATCGAGATCTGGAATCGTTCTATGTCACCAAGTCCAAGCTCTTATCAAGTTTCCTGATGGAATCGGAGGAACCTGTGTCCTATTCCTTCTTACATCTCACTGTCCAGGAATTCTTCTCTGCCTTTGTGCATTATGCCAATTATTCTCCTGAGAAGTTACAGGAATCTTTAAAAAGAACTAAATACTATCCCGATGAACGTGGTGAGATATTCCTGCGCTTCCTGTGTGGTCTATCAGATGCCACCACCAGGTCACTACTAACCGGATACCTGGACACACAAGCAGCTCAGGCCTCCAGAGAAGTCATCATGTGGCTGAAGAACTTCATTTTAGAAGAACATAAGTGGGAAGAAAGTAAAGACAAAAAACAACATATTCTTAAGACCTTCTTCTATCTGTTTGAATCTCGGAATAAGGTTCTGGTGCAGGAATCATTACAATTATACACAGTATTTGACTTTTCTGGTGTTCACATGTCGGCTCTAGACTGCACAGTGTTGGCATTCATCATGAAAACCTACAGCAATATAGAAGAACTTAATTTATCTGAATGTTCGTTAGACACTGAAGGATTAGAAAGACTTTCACAAGTATTACATAATCTTCAGTATCTAAGGTAAAATATTGATTAGATTTTATATTTATTTTGCATTCATGTTCTCTGAAGAACATGTAATAAAAATATGTAAACACTAAAAATATGTAAATATACCCGTCGTTACAGTGTGACCAATCCCCTCATCTACTAACAGGCGATTCTATTAGAGATGAGCGAGCACTAAAATGCTCAGGTTCTCGTTATTCGAGTCAAACTTTTCCCGATGCTCGAGTGCTCGTTTCGAATAACGAGCCCCATTGAAGTCAATGGGAGACTCGAGCATTTTTCAAGGGGACCAAGGCTCTGCACAGGGAAGCTTGGCCAAACACCTGGAAACCTCAGAAAATGATGGAAACATCACGGAAATGGACAGGAAACAGCAGGGGCAGCATGCATGGATGCCTCTGAGGCTGCTTAATCGCACCATTATGCCAAAATTATGGGCAACAGCATGGCCATGACAGAGTGACAGAATGAAGCTAGATAGCATCTAAAACATCCAATAATTGACCCTGACACTATAGGGGACGGCATGCAGAGGCAGCGGCAGCAGCGGCAGGCTAGAGAGTGGCATGGCGACATTAGGGTTCAGAAAGCAAACTGAAATGCGGATTGCTGAATTTCCCGGTACTAATGTGAACAAAAAAAACGTATTAGATTATGCCACAAGTGACGTGCAGTACGCTTTACCAGCAGAGAGAATGTGGATTGGGATTTCTGGAGACTAGCTTGCTAAACAGTAGAAGGCAGACTAAGCTAGATGAAATTGCATTTGCACCACTGACAGCACACAACAGGATTTTGTGCTGTGACTTTCACTTTTGAAAAAAAAAAAAAAAATCGTCAGACTCTGTTTAATTCAATCAAACCCCCATTAAATTGTCCCACTTTGGTGTTTGAGGTGGATATGTGTGTCACTAAGAGCCAAAAATAACGTTTGCAAGTCTCCCTGCAAATTCAACACAATATGGTACTAGCTGCACTACTAATGGCAGCAAGCCCAGCCACAAGCAAACCAAAAAAAATAAAATATAACTCTATTGTAGCCCTAACAAGGGCTGTTGGGTTCTTGTAGAATCACTCCTGCCTAACACTATTCTAATAGAACAGCCTAACGCTTTCCCTGACCAGCAGCAGCTCTCTCCCTAGCGGCATCCAGACACAGAATGATCCGAGCAGCGCAGGCAGGGGCTAGTCTATCCCAGGGTCACCTGATCTGGCCAGCCAACCACTGCTATCGACGTGTAAGGGTACCACGTCATGCTGGGTGGAGTGCAGAGTCTCCTGGCTTGTGATTGGCTCTGTTTCTGGCCGCCAAAAATCAAAACGCCATTTTCTTGAGCTGGCGAAATATGTTCGCTCATCTCTAGATTCTATCAAATATAACATTCAACCTTCCTCTTCTCCGAGATCATGTTCTATATCTTTCCCTCATTACGTAATAATGAACACTAAAGGGGGATTCCAAATATAACAGCAGTATATGAAAAGAAAAATATTATCTTGTCATATTTTGAGTGATCCTGGAGACAGAAATCAATATATTCTTTTCTATCTAGCCAAAACATTAAAGGGGTTTTACCACGAACAAAAGTTAGTCCCTATCCATAGTTTAATTATTTTTACTGCAGCAAAGTCTAGTACACTGGACATTTTCTACCCAAATTCTCAATGTATAGATTTTTTACTAATATTCTGGATTTGTTACCCACATCTTACCTTCTTATTCTTACAGTCTGTCCTATAATAATCTCCCAGACACGTCCTGCATCCAGTTGGCCTTTATAATAAGGAATAATCCTGAACTGAAGAAACTTGACCTGTCTGGTAACCGTCTGTTTGGTCCTCACTTCAGTGACTTGGTGGAAGCTCTGTCCAGTCCAGATTGTAGGATAGAGACATTACAGTAAGTAAAAGAAATTTGTAATTGTTACAGGGCAATTGTAAGGGCCTCTGTCCCCAAAAGCAATTGCAGAGTGTAGTGGTTGATAGTGTGAGGGATTGTACAGTGACACTCCCAATTTCACTTGTCTCAGGTTTCTTCAGTTGGAAAGTAAGAACTGTCCTTATGGAGACTTTGCCAATTAAGAGCACCTTGCAGGCATGTGGAGACTTATAGCCATTGATGCTCCACTAGGGGATTCTGTGAAATATGCAAATGTCTTTTCCAGGATGGAATAACAAAGTATAGCCTATTAGCAGTAGCTTGTTACAAGCCCCATTAACATCAAGCTTGACTTTTGGGAAGCCTAATGACATGATGCAGGATAAGAAGAGATGCAACTAGATGGAAACAGTGTTGTCTACTATTTTGAAATAAATATGCCATGTAACGATAGAGAAAGAGGGGAAGGCCCCACAAACCCTCTCACCTATGTAACAAGCATCACACACCCTATTGGTTCAGGACTACTGGTCGACAATCCCAACACTGAATAAGTGCAGTAGGGATGACCAGACATAGAAGGACAGATAACAAATAACAAACATACAATTGAAGTCGGACAAAACCGGATCAAATTAAAGATGGGGGTGAAGCACAGAATTGAATAGCAAGTAAATGATCAAAATAACGTAGCAGAGGTCAGATACACAGTATAGCAAAAGCAATAGCAAGGGAAAAGGACAACAAGTGTCAGGAGACTAGTAAAGCCAGCAAGGTATAATGGCACTGGGCAGTAAAATAAAGGAGTTCATGGACGCCACCTCCAGCAGCTGACTGGATCGGCCGTCCATTCTTCAAGTCACATGTGAACACACAACTGAATTCTAAATGACAGCACCCAGCTTTCCAAGGCAAAGCATACTGGATGAATTTCTGGAGAGAAAAAATATCACGGGTTATGGGGATAAAACATTTATTTAATTCTTAAAGGTTGGACTTGATGGACTTGCATCTCCTTCCAGCCTTATATACTATGATACTATGATACTCTACTAAGCATTTGTTAATCAAGGCTTCCAGCAAACAGTCTAGGGTACGGCTAAAACTCTGCACTGCAGCAAATATTAGCGGGTTCTTACATATTAGTTTAGCTTTTATTCCGCAGCATGTCATTGGCCTTCCAGAAAGTCATACTTGATGTTCAGGGAGCTGTCTAACAGGGTAGTTAAGGGGCAATGTTTACCTGGTCCATCCTGGATAATGTGTTTTAATATTTCTCAGTCTTCTTGATCACAATGGAGTAGATTTATCTGGGCTTGTATAATACTTTTGGTATACAAGCCCTGAAATAGGTGCAATTCCTGCCCGTGTGTCACCTTACACTAAGTGGGCATGGAGGGGTGTGAAGAGAAGTGTGCCCAGAGGCTAAGTGTGACTTTGCACCAGCAATAGCCTGCATATAGCAGGCCAGGCACAGGCTATAGCACGATGCTTGCCAGGCCGTCTGGTGTAGAATTGCCCTGCAGTGCAGCTATCAGAGCCTCTTGACAAATTTGGCATGGGGGAGGGGTAAGGGCATATATCCTACAAGGGCACAACTAGTGCCAGCATATCATACCCAATATGTTTATTCCAGGGAGATGGTTCCCAGGTTATGTGAGGAAGATTTAAGATTTATAGAACAACCCCTCCAACCCCTCCAGGCAGATAGATTTGCCATCTAAATAACTTGCTGAATAACATTTCCCATTTGTCTACTTTACATTTTCATCATTTTTGAAATGTCTGGATAATTTATTTTGATGTCACGCGGCTTACAAATCGAATAGAGATTTTCTGGATTTTCTGCACCCTTCAAACTATCAGAAAAAGATTTTGGGAAGATTGTTAACCCCTTGAGATCTTAATAGTAATTACATGAAAATGGAGGCGAAATTTAGAATGGTCAAATTGTGTCGGTTATACGTTCATTTAGCCCTAAAATTCACACATTTCCAAAAGATAAAAATACAAAACTCACCATAAAATTTGTTCTGCTATTTCTCCCGAGTGCAGAGACCCCCCACGTGGTCGTTACTTCTCCCGAGTGCAGAGACCCCCCACATGTGGACGTTACTTCTCCCGAGTACAGAGACCCCCCACATGTGGCCATTACTTGTTTTATGGGCGCACAGCAAGGCTCAGGAAGGAAGGAGCGCCCTGCAGCTGCCAGGATTTTACTTTCCTCATTGACCCCTTTTGTAGGCTATAAAATTTTCGCTTTTTCATTATTGGGGCCATGTGACGGCATTTTTTTTTTTTTGGGACAAGATGTTTTTTCCAGTGTTACCATTTTGGGGTTGGTATCTCCTATTGTTGAAAATTTAGGAACTTCTTTTTGAGGGCAGGAGTAGAAAAGCATCAATTCTCTACTGGATTTTTGACTTTTTTTTTTTTTCATGTTCAACGTATAGCCTAATAATCATGTTATCTTTATTCTATGAGTCGATACGATTACGGGGACACCAGACACGAATATATTTTCTTACGTTTTACTAAATATGTCAAATAAAACCCTAATGTGGGGGAAATCTATCATTTTTGTATTGCTGTCTTCCAAGTGGCATAACATTGTTACTTTTTTGGCTACGGAGCTGGTTGATGGCTTGTTTTTTGCGGGACATGTTGTACTTTGCACCAGTATTATTCTGGAGTACATATGTTTTTTGATCACTTTTTATAGCATTTTTTGTGGGATTGAATAGGTAAAAATCATAATTTTTGGAGGGTTTATAACAGTTTTTTTTTTACGGTGTTCATCGTGCGGGTTCAATAATGATTTACTTTTATGCTACGGATTGTTACAGACGCGTTGATACTAGATATGTGGGGTTTGTGTTATGATTTACACTTTTTTTTAGCGTTATATGTCTCTTTATATGTTTTGGGGCTTTTGGGCATTTTTAGTGATTTATTACTTTATTTTTTTATTGAATATATATATTTTTTTTTACTTTTTCACTTTTTTTACCATGGGACATGAACAAGCAATACTGATGTATTGCAGGGTATTAGCAGTGTCAGCCTATGCACATGCATAGGCTGGCACTGTGCCTGTAAGATGACGTCACAGAGGGCAGTTCCTGCAGGTAACACTGGGGTCCAGATCGGACCCCAGTGATGCCATAGCAATGATCGGTGCTCCCCCCCAAAACGATTCGGGAGGGCCGGTCGTGGGGGAAAGACCCCCCAGATGCATGTTACATTGGGGTGCCGGCTATCAGTCACAGCCGGCACCCCGTGTTTCCCGATGCCGGTTCGGCTCAGATCTTGAGCTGAACCGGCATCGGCTCAGCGTCCGATATATCGGACGCTGCGCGCTAAGTCACTGAGCTCAGCACCCGATATATCGGACGCTGAGCGTTAAGGGGTTAAATATATGCATTTACTTCTACACATTTTGTATTGGCTATGCTAGACCTACTTAAAACCACCAAGGCCCATAGTCGAACCCAGACTGGAGCTACTCTCCAGACTATTAAATCTGTTGTTCGTGCTTCCAGAATGATAATAAGCGGAGTAAGGGCAGGGCTATTCACGTACAGAGAGGTGTCTGTATCAGGTGCCTGTTAGAGTACTACAGAGGAATTAGAGTATTGCATTAAGAGTTATTGAACACTGTCCCACATGAATTCAGCTTCATACTCATTGAAATAAATTTTTTTGTTACAAATGTTGGCCCTGCCGGGCGTAGAATTGCGGTATAGCCTGCACCGCGACCTGGCACCGCCCCCACTCTGCCCAACTGGCGTAGAGGGGGTGATAGTTACTTTTCATTATTGTCGGTTTTGCTACTATCTTTCTGCCAGGTCTCATTATTTACATAGTGTCTGATGCTTTACCCATTGGCTTGTCAGTACATTTTATATCTCAGCCGTTCTTTTTACAGTGTGAATATGTTTACAATATTATAATCACCCTGGGATGGTGAGGGTCACATTTGACCTTAATAGGAGGTGTTTTGTTGCTCTGTATACCCATTCAAAGCAACTTGTGTTTTTGGAGGTACTTCGCTACGTTTTAATTGTTTTCATTATTGCCCGTGTGGTGTGTGTTTTTTCTCTTTAAATCAGTGGTTCTCAACCTGTGGGTCGTGACCGCAGCAGGGGTCGAACGACCAAAACACAGGGGTTGCCTAAAGCCTTCGGAGCCACGATTTTATTGTGTTTTTACTGCAAATCGCATGGTTTGGGGTCACCGCAACATGAGTAATTGTATTGCGGGGTCACAGCATTACAAAGGTTGAGGACCGCTGCTTTAAATAAACTTCCTTATTCTTTGTTTGCCATATAACACATAGCGTTTTCTCCTGTGTTTTGATGGGAGACTACTGGACATTTTATTAAAGAGGAGAGACTACTGGACATTTCATTACTGAGAGGAGACTACTGGACATTTCATTACTAAGAGGAGACTACTGGACATTTCATTACTGAGAGGAGACTACTGGACATTTCATTACTAAGAGGAGACTACTGGACATTTCATTACTGAGAGGAGACTACTGGACATTTCATTACTGAGAGGAGACTACTGGACATTTCAATACTGAGAGGAGACTACTGGACATTCCATTAATGAGGGGAGACTACTGGACATTTCATTACTGAGAGGAGACTACTGGACATTTCATTACTGAGAGGAGACTACTGAACATTTCATTACTGAGAGGAGACTACTGGACATTCCATTAATGAGGGGAGACTACTGGACATTTCATTAATGAGAGGAGACTACTGGACATTTCATTAATGAGAGGAGACTACTGGACATTCCATTACTGAGAGGAGACTACTGGACATTCCATTACTGAGAGGAGACTACTGGACATTTCATTAATGAGGGGAGACTACTGGACATTTCATTAATGCGGGAAGACTACTAGACATTTCATTAATGAGGAGAGACTACTGAACATTTCATTACTGAGAGGAGACTACTGGACATTTTATTAATGATGGGAGACTACTGAACATTTCATTACTGAGAGGAGAGTACTGAACATTTTATTAATGAGGGGAGACTACTGGACATTTTATTAATGAGGGGAGACTACTGGCTATTTTATTAATGAGAGGAGACTACTGGAAATTATATAATTGAGGGAAGACTACAGGCCATCTTTTTTTTAGAGAGTAACTAGTGTAATTCCCCCCTAGATTTATACTCGAGTTAATGAGTTTTTCCAGTTTTCTGTGTTACAATTAGGCACTTCAGCTTATACTAGGGTCCAGGGGCATAACTAGGAAATGCTAGGCCTCATAGCAGGCTACTGAATGGGGCCCCCCGTCCCACTTAATATACATATTTGAATACTCACATATGTGAGTGACAATCACACATTAAAACACTCACGTGCTTCCATATAGCACAAATAAGCACACATATACATTCAACATTAATACATGCATACACTATATACGCAGATCATATACACATCACAGATACAGTATATATAAATAACATATTTGTTAGTATACAGATTATACTGTACAATTGTAGAATGTGTAGCATAATATGTATATAATGGTACACATCCTCCACTTGTTAGATGACAGGGCCCCCTACACCGCGGGCCCCATAGCAGCTGCTATGGCTGCCATTGTAGTTCTGCCCCTGCTTGGGTCGGCTTATACTTGAGTATATACGCTATTTAAGTGGTGGATTTTACAGCTGCGGACATTTCTCTCTAAACTCATAATTAACAAATTTTACACATTTTAGAATCATCCCCCACCTCTCAACTTCTGATTCTTGCAGGCTGTCCAATAATACACTACCAGAGACGTCCTGCATCCAGTTGTCTTTTATAATAATGACTAGTCCATCCTTGAAGATACTAGATTTGTCTAATAACCATCTGTCTGGACCTCACCTCAAAAACTTGATGGCAGCTTTGTCCAGTCCGGTCTGTAAAATAGAGGAATTACGGTGAGTACAAGAGACACAATTGTTATATATTGTTATCTGTACATTATATCCTGTTGGTCATGTGGCTATATATTGATGTACGCTGTATATCAGGTAATTTATAAAAGCCCCCACACTGTCTCTAGATCTTTTCTAGCTTGGAGAATAAAGTTTGCATGTTATTTATATTGCAAGTAAATAAAAAATGTTACAAAGGAACCCAAATTACAGTTTTCCCAAATTCACAAGAAATAAGGGATGATTCAAAATTATTAATAAATCTCAACAAGCTCTCCTACAGCTATGAGGTTATGGCTTTAAAAGGATGAGGGTGAAAAATAAAAATGGTCACTACAAGGTTAAAAGCACTATGTTGCCCCCCAAATTTTAAAAACTTGCTAACATATAGAAAAAAAAATCAAATTATTTTTTGCATGGGATTAAGCATTCAGACCCTTTGATTTGTTGTTAGAGACTTTTCAGGGTTAATCTCACCTATGATTATAATTTTTTACATTTTAAAATGTTTTAAATAATTTTGTAAAGTTTTTTCAATTTATGTTTATTACCGTTTTAGGTCTCCCAGGGTGTTTGAACCTTAGGGGGTCTGATGGCCTATGCAATATATTGTGACTATACCGAGGCAGGCTATAGAGAGTGTTAATTGGCTCCCATAGGCTATAATGGCAACCACTAAGTGACCCTTGATGAAGTCAGGGGGGTTCTGATTGACAGCAATATGGTGGCGTTCATGTAAAGCCACTGTTTAGGTGAAATGGTAAGCCTTGGCTACAGCACATAACAAGTTAAGGATTGTGATTGTTGCAACCGATGTAGCAGCAGGTGTTTGCTGTATAATGCTGCCTTATATTGAGAGGGCTCCTTCTCTATACAGCCATAACATCTTGAGGGTGTATAGATACTATGGGCAGGCTCCAAATAGTTAAATTCAGTTCAGGTAAACCTTGTGGACCAAGGGACTTAGTAATTTGTTCTCCAAATGTATAATTTACAAACTATACAGATTGAATTAGTAGATTTATCTACTAATGTTCTATGAATGTATGATACACATTTCATTTTATTCTTACAGTTTGGATTTTAATAATTTATCAGACACAAGCCACATTGAGTTGGCATCTGGAATAAGAAATAACCAGTCTCTGAGAAAACTTGACCTGTCTGGCAACCATCTGTCTGGTCCTCACTTCAGTGAGTTATTGGAAGCTCTGTCCAGTCAGACCAGCAGGATAATGGAATTAAAGTGAGTATAAGAGTTGGTTATGTGTACAGGAGGAGACATTACTGTGAGTATAAGAGATGTGTACAGGAGGAGACATTACAGTGAATATAAGAGATGTGTGCAGAAGGAGACATTACAATCAGTAAAAGACATGTGTACAGGAGGAGAAGACATTACAGTGAGTATAAGAGATGTGTACAGCAGGAGACATTACAGTCAGTAAGAGATGTGTACAGGAGGAGACATTACTGTGAGTATAAGAAATATGTACAGGAGGAGACATTACTGTGAGTATAAGATGTGTACAGGAGGAGACATTACAGTACATAGCACAAAAACACAGTTGTTCGTGGTGCAGTTTGCCCCTTAAGGAGCTACTCACGGTATAAGACCGGTCCACACAGTCTTTGAAAAAGTCCACAGAAATAGAGAAAATAATTTCACTATGACCGGAGCTCCAAAAATTCTTCTTCTCCCTCTTATTCTATCTTAAAACATTGATGAACAGCACCAATCTTCAGTTTCTCCTGCTTAAAGTATGTCACCATTCAGACTAGCACCATCGCACTCTCATTCTCCTCCTTTAATTATATTGTAGCTGGAAGAAAATATGCAGGCAGATGGTGTGGTACGTTCCAATAAAGTTAAAATTTATTTCAGTTCATCATACTCACAAAAATCTATAAAAAATGTGCATATCACAAATTCACATAACGGGACGCTAGCTTTCCTATCCGCCCGACCCAGGGTTTTGCCGGCAAGGCTTCTTCCGAGAGAAACCAGATGTGCACTCTGGGGCATTTTGTATCTACTAGGACATCTGTCTAATATTAATTATTTCCTGTGTTGGTGTTTTATTTTTGGTAATTTATTTTCACCTCCAGATGCTCCCATGGCCATCCCCATTTCCTCTTCCTCTAACCTACCATATTTCCTGGACTATAAGACGCACTTTTTAGCAAGAAAAAATCTTGCTAAAAAGTGGCTGCGTCTTATAGTCCGGAGGTCAGGAGGATCCAGCACTGCCAGACCCTCCTGACCGCTGTAATGGAGATCGGGTGATGCCCTGATGTAGAGCAGCACCCGATCTCCCAGAGAGGAGAGGCTCCGTACTACTCTCACCTCTCCCCGATTTCCTACAAGTCCAGGACATGCGGTGATGTCAGAATCATGTGACTGATCACATGCTTCTTACATCACCACAGGTCTCATACTGCCATGCTGCACTGGGACAGGGTAAGAAGGGAAATGGGGGAAGTATGTGTGTGTATGTATATGTGTGTGTGGTTGTGGGTGAGTGTGTATCACAAGCCGGGAGGTGGGAGGTAGACCCACCTTCTATAAGTTATGGACCTATGGTTTGTACATTGTCAGACTTGGTAAATCCATCTTCCCTGGTAGCCTGCCCGAATTCTCTTTGCGGAGTTTCCCAACCTGAATAATTCTAACTATTTTATAGGAAGGTTATTTCATTTTTTTTAACCTGTGTACTTTCATAACTGTTTATGTATGTAGTGTGTGTATATTTTGTAAAACCTCTTTTTTCCTTATCTGACAACTGCATATTTTATGATTGCACTGCACACATGTGTATTACATTTTAAAACTTAATAAGCCTCTGCTTGTAATCTCAAAAAAAAAAATTTCTGAAGATATTTACATTACCAAGTTTACCAAGTACAGTATATTTACTTATTGTATATTCTGTGTGATTTAACATTTTGAGTTGTCTGCGTAAATGTGGTGCCTACGGCCTTCTTAGTATAAGCGAATTGTGGGTGCTGGCAGCTTGTGAGTGCTGAGAGTACTAGGGAGTAGATTAAGCATAAATATGCCATCTTGGATAGTTGGGCAGAATTTATGTTATGAATCGGGAGGTTACCTATTGTAAGTGTACTCTGTGACTGGATTCGAGAGGGGAGGTTCATCACACTTTCCATTAACCTATTTTCTTCTAACTTGTTTTTGGCAAGTCTTTTTTTAAGTGTTCACCATGCCAGTCCAATAATAGTTGAGCTTAATGGTAAAAATAGCATATGTAGAATGGAATAACATATGTGTGAGCCAAACAGTTAGATCCTGCCTCTGGAAGAAGGAACTAGCAGGTAATGACATTGGGCAGTTCTGGATCCTGACTGGACCCCAGGTTAGCCATAGCAATAATTGTATCCCTATAAAAGTGTCCTGTGGGGTCCAATCATGCGGGGAATTCATGGAACACCCCCTCAAGAATGACCAAAAAGTTACAAGCTGTTGTGAATGGCACAGGCTTTACTTTTATGTCGATGCCATAAACACATCATAATATTAAATTTTGGGGAATTCAATTTTACAAACCATGTAGAGAAAGTGTTAATTAACTGTTTCGATGACTTAAGAAATGTTATTTTAATATTAAAAATATATTATTATATTTTACATATCTTACTTCCAGGCATTTAGTCAGGTATATCATTAATTGTCACGGGTGACCCCGCGATCCATGTTGCGGATGAATTCGTGCTCTGCTGCCGCTGCCCCGTTCCCCTCGGGTCAGTACTTACCTGTCCTGGCTCCTGTTGGCTCCTTCGCGGTCCTGTCCAGGCTGCAGGCCTGTCTCCTGTGTAGGCCGCGCGCTCCCGCTGCTGGGGCGCGCGCGCACCTACACTCTAAGAATTTGAAGGGCCAGCGTCCTCCTTATTGGCGCTGGCATTCCCTGCTCGGCTATATAGCCTGGCGACTCCCAGCATCCCCTGCTGGATCTTCAGCTCATTCTTCTGTGGAGAAAGCCTTCCTGAGCGTTTCCAGACGCCTCTGAGTTCCTGCTTTTCGTGGTGTTCCCTTGTTCCGTGGTGTCCTGTGGCGGTCCTGGTGTCCTGTCAGCCATACGTGGTCCTGCCTGCCATCCGTGGTCCCCGTGTCCCTACCTTGGCTGCCGCCGCGGGACTAATAGCACCCGCGGAGCGACCTGGTGACTCCTTGCCGCAGCAAGACCATCCCGCTTTGCGGCGGGCTCTGGAGAAGACCAGGAGTTCACTTAGACTCCGCTCCCGGATTCTTACCAGCTACTGGCAGACCTTCCCAGCACTATTGCCCAGCAATCCCAAGAGATTGCTGCGCAAAAAGAACTCCTGGACAAACTCACTGCCACTTTACAGATGATTGCCTCCCAGCAGCAGGCTCCCGCGACTCCTCCCGTTGCTTCAGTCACCCCATGTTTTTTGGCAAAAAAAAAATTTTACTGGACAAATTTGATGGCGACCCCAAATTATGCAGGAGATTCATTTTCCAGTGCTTGCAGCACGTTGAACTGTTGTCCTCCCAGTACCCCACCGAACGCTCTAAGGTGGCGTTCATCTACTGTCTGCTCTCTGGAGAGGCCCCTCCTGCCTGGTCCCAGTGTCCCCGCAGCTTCCCAGAGCTGCTCCCGTGACTCCGCAGCTTACCAGAGCTGCTCCAGCGGCACCCAAGCCTCCGCAGCTTCCCAGAGCTGCTCCAGCGGCACCCAAGTCTCCGCAGCTTGCCAGTGCTGCTCCAGTGGCGCCCCAGACTCCGCAGCTTGCCAGTGCTGCTCTAGTGGCGCCCCACAATGCAGCTTCCCACGGGTGCTCCGGCCTCCCCTGAGGCTGCTCCAGAGTCTCCACCTGCCTCCCCTGAGCCCGCTCCGGTGTGCCAAGAGACGACCCAGCCTGCGGCTTCCCAGGTCTTCTCGGTGCCTGCTCTCCCCCTAAGGTGTCTTATCACCAAGAAGAATTGGAGGAGGCAAAGACGGAAGAACAGCAGGCTGGAGAAGTAGAGAAGAGGGGCCCTAAGGGGGGGGGGGTACTGTCACGGGTAACCCGCATCCTCGCTCTGCTGCTGCTGCCCCGTGCCCCTCGGGTCAGTACTTACCTGTCCCGACTCCTGTTGGCTCCTTCGCGGTCCCGTCCAGGCTGCAGGTCTGTCTCCTGTGTAGGCCGCACGCTCCAGCTGCTAAGGCGCGCGAGCCTACTCTCTAAGAATTTAAAGGGCCAGCATCCTCCTTATTGGCGCTGGCATTCCCTGCTCGACTATATAGCCTGATGACTCCCAGCATCCCCTGCCGGATCTTCAGCTCATTCTTCTGAGGAGAAAGCCTTCCTGAGCGTTTCCAGATGCCTGAGTTCCTGTGTTTTGTGGTGTTCCCTTGTTTTGTAGCGTCCTGTGGCGGTCCTGGTGTCCTGTGGCGGTCCTGCCTGCCATCAGTGGTCCTGGCTGCCATCCGTGGTCCCCGTGTCCCTACATTGGTTGCCGCTGCGGGCCTAGTCGCACCCGCGTGACTCCCCGCCGCAGCAAGACCATCCCGCTTTGCGGCGGGCTCTGGCGTAGACCAGGAGTTCACTTAGACTCCGCTCCCGGGTTGCAGCTAAGGTTGTTATTCCCCGCGGTGGTCCAGGGAGTCCACTGTCTATTCCCCTGAGACTGTGGCATTAATGATAATATTACATATTTCTATGAAACCTAAAGTTTAGCAATATTACTTGTGGGATTTTCTTTTGGTCCCAAAATGTTCCATATAAATAAAACTGTGACAATAGTCTGATGCTGATCACCTGTAGATTCCTTCAGCTTCTTTGAACCACATTCAATTACAGGATACAGGATTTCCATAGGATAAATTATATATTTCTGACTGGTCCAACAACAGTTGGACCCTTGATGATCTGCAGAACAAAGGACTACTTATCCCCTTTAGATGTCCTGTGTTGCCAAAGTGTCCTGTGAGCCAAACCAAAAGTCCTATAGAAGACAATGGAAAAGAGACCAAGTTTTCCTGTGGATATAAGATAAATATTTTAAATATTTAAATGTTTAAATGTTTGAATTATCCCTAAAATCTTTTTTACTCAACTTTTGTCACTGGGCTCCTGTCTCTTTGTAATTTTAAGACCTTCACTGACAATCTTACAATCTACTATCTCCAGTTTAAGCATCACCTACATCTCATCCTTCACTTACAGCTTGGCTCACAATGACCTACAACACACATCCTGCATCCAGTTGGCATCTCTAATAGTGAATAACCGGCTCCTGAGGATACTTGACCTGTCTGAAAACCATCTGTCTGGTCCTCACTTCAGTGACTTGATGGAAGCTCTGTCCAGTCCGACCTGCAGGATAAAGGAAATACAGTGAGTATAAGAGATGTGTACAGGAGGAGACATTACAGTGAATATAAGACATGTGTACAGGAGGAGACATTACAGTGAGTATAAGACATGTGTACAGGAGGAAACATTACAGTGAGTATAAGAGATGTATACAGGAGGAGACATTACAGTGAGTATAAGAGATGTGTACAGGAGGAGACATTACAGTGACTATAAGAGATGTGTACAGGAGGAGACATTACAGTGACTATGAGAGATGTACGGGGGAAACATTACAGTGAATATAAAACATGTGTACAAGAGGAGACATTACAGTGAGTATAAGAGATGTGTATAGGAAGAGACCTTAATGTGAATATAAGACGTGTACAGGAGGAGACCTTACAGTGAGTATAACAGATGTGGCCTGGTAGCTTTTTATGCGTTTATGCATATGGCCACGTTTCCACAGACCTGTGTATAAGCAGACTGACCAGGTTGAAAATTATATAGCAGGTGCTATTCCTGCCTGTGTTCCGGGCAGTCATGGGCCACTCCCATGGGACTAGGGACTTAGCTCTGCATACAGAAAGGTAAACTTTCATCTAACTTCACTTTTTTTTTAGGAAAAAAGATAGAAAATGGCTCCCCATGATAGGTTCCCTTTAAATACCATGCACCAAGACCAAGGCAGTTTGCCTTACTTTTGATATATCTGAGCCTATGTGAAAAGACAGCCTATGGCACAGTTCACATCTCATCATCAAGTTTTTCCTAGCCACTATCTAGATGCAAGTTATATAATACACCTTTTCAGTGTGTTTGAATACATCTGATTTTGGTTCACAACAACTGAAGATCTAATGGATATGTGAACTGGACATAAGTTTGTTGCTGTAAACTTAAAAGTTGTAGGGGCATGAATACTTTTACAACTCACCGTATAGAAGCTGCATGACAAGACAGGAGGTTTCATGTAAATAATGGGTCATACAAGGGCCATCCCTGACCATATGTAGACAGGTTTGGAGCATTTCTTGGTGATTTGCACATTTGCAGCAGTCTCGGATGGTTCCTGGACTACCTTTCTTTCTCTAATGATAACTTGCTCCTGTTTTCTAGCCTGTACTAACAACCATTTATAATTTTACTATAAGTATAAGAAGCAGAGAACACCCCCGAATATGTACATCTTATTAAAAAGATAATAAATAAATACATATATATTATGCTGTTATACAGATAAACTCATACTTTAATATACAGAGTACGAATGAAACCCTATAAAAGGGAAATATAGACCATGAATATTGCAAATATACCATTAGTATGAAAAGAGTGTAAAAATGTGATTAAAAAAAAAAAATTATCTACTTTTACATTCTTTTTTTTCACCTGTAATATGAATTTATGTTCAATTTTTACTATTTTTTACACACATTTTTTACATTCTTTCACACTAATGGTATATACTCATGGTCTATATTTCATTTGTACGCTGTATATAATAGTATGAGATTATCTGTAAAACAGCATAAAATATATTTATTGTATGTATTTAATAAGATGTACATTTTGGGGGCATTCTCTGAATTGTTATGCTCATAGTGCAATTATAAATAGTATTAATGCTTAATATAACATGACTGTTTAGGAAAAGAAAGGGGCACAGGCCCTGAAATCACTCACAATTCGCTCCCTAATAGGAAGAGTTACACAGAATAGCAAAATAATGAGCAGATGTAGGCGCTCAGAACTCTGTAGCAAGAACCATCCAGAGAGACACCTACATTTTTTAACTTTTGCAGGACTGGTAGTTGGATTTTCATTTGTTACAATATTGGTTGATATGTCCCATCTTGGTCCTGTAGCTGTACTACATATGTTACAATACAGTTGCTATACAAATGTATGAATAAGATAATAACCTCCAGCATCTGCTGTGATTGGTGTAAAGGTTTTGTACTAAAGTTCTGAGGACTTGTCAACCACATCTCATCTTATTGTTACAGGTTGTCTAGTAATAATCTGACAGAAAAGTCCAGCATCATATTAGCATCAATGATATGGAAAAACCAGTCTCTGAAGAAACTTGACTTGTCTGACAACCATCTGTCTGGTCGTTACTTTGCAAACATAATGAAAGCTCTTGCCAATCCAGGGTGTCAGATAGAGGAATTACAGTGAGTATAAAAGAAGTGTATAGGAGGAGACATTACAGTGAGTATAACAGATGTATACAGGAGGAGACAATGCAGTGATGATAAGAGATATGTACAGGAGGAGACATTACAGTAAGTATAAGAGATGTGCACTGCAGTATACTTTACAGTGAGTATAAGAGATGTGTATAGGAGAAAACATTACAGTGAGTCTAAGAGATGAGTACCGTAGGATACATTACAGTGTGTATAAGAGGTGTACAGGAGGTGACATTACAGGGAGTATAAGAGATGTGCACAGCAGGATACATTACAGTGAGTCTAAGAGTGGTGTACAGGAGAAGACATTACAGTGAGTCTAAGAGATGAGTACAGCAGGAGATATTACAGTGAGTATAAGAGATGTGTACATGAGGAGACATTACAGTGAGTATAAGAGATGTGTACATGAGGAGACATTACAGTGAGTATAAGAGATGTGTACAGGAGGAGACATTACAGGGAGTATAAGAGATGTGTACAGGAGGAGACATTACAGGGAGTATAAGAGATGTGTACAGGAGGAGACATTACAGTAATTATAAGAGATGTGTACAAGGGGAGACATTACAGTGAGTATAAGAGATGTGCACAGGAGGAGACTTTACAGTAAATATAAGTAATGTAAACTGTAGAAGGGGAAAATGGGTTTCATGTTTCAAACCATGGTAGTGCTAGAAGAATCCCCCAAGGTTTCCATGAATGAATCCAGAGTAGGATGTTTTCAAGAAAATGTTCACTATTTAAAAAGTGAAAAAAAGTAAACATACACTTTTTTGGTGTCTCCACAATGACCCCACCCCAAATAAAATAATTTCCATAACCTGTACAAGGAGCACAGTAAAAATAGCCATAAAAACACAAAAAATTAAATTTTTCCTTCCACGCCTAGCTAATAAAAATGACAATCAATAATTTAAATACAGAAAAAGTATAATAAATAAAAATGATTTTAATGTCCAAATGAGAGTTGGTTCGATGCCAGAATTTGGAATTTGATATAAATACTGTGCAGTATCACCATTTTAAAGTTGTTTAGCATATTATCCCCTTCAGGATGAGGCCCTTTGGGAGGCAGACTGTCACAATATGCTTCAATACAGGAGTATTGCAGTACTTCTTTGGGTTCAAGTAGCAGAAATTATACTTTTGACACTTTTCACTTTTTTGCGTACTATGAAAATCTGAATCAAAAGATCGAATAGTTCACAAAATGTATAAATGAAAACATCTCCTACCACAAAATAAATTATACCTTGGTCAGCTCTGCACAACCAAAGAATGAAAAAGTCAGAAGTAAGAATATTCCGATTTATATAAAGGTTTTAAACTATAACCAAACTATGTAAATTTGAAATCTCCTCATACTGACCAAAGAATAAAGAGGATTTCTGAATTGGGTTATAAAGTCCAGATGAAAATGGTCCCACTTGGATTTTATGACAACGCCACCAAATTTGGATTTTTTTTCCAGCTCCCCAGTACATGGCACAGGATATTAAATGGTGTCACTAGAAAATACAATTCGTCATATAACAAGCCCTAATAAAGCTTTGTAAATGGAAATTTTTTAAAAAAAGATATGGCTTGTGGGAGGAGAGGAGTGAAAAAGCGAAAATGCCAAGTCTTGATCTGAAAGTGTTAAACAAACTTTATGTACAACAAATAGAACTCCATTCTAAACACTAATGTCCTGCAAAAAATACAACCCCCCAACATAAAACTAAAAAGTTATTCGACTAGGAAGATGGCAATAAAAAAAATAAAAAATTCTCGGTTATTAAGGCCCAGTGTAAAATGGTTAATAATACTAACTAAATCTGATTTAAATGAAAACAAAAGGCAGTTTTTCAATAATTTATATTACATATTTACATATACAATATATTACATGTGCTCTTGTATTTTTTAAAGCTTTTCAAATAAATCAGAAAAGTTCTGTAATATCCTAACTTAATATATTATTAAAGGAAACAGACCATCTCGGATCTACCTATTAAGGTAGATCTGGTGGCAGGTTCAACTAATGAATGACATGGGTGCCCTTTTTAGGGCTAATCCTTGAGTGGCCTCTAACTTTATAAATCTTTTATCACCTATTATGCAAATATCTGAAAGAGGCTACTGGGGCGTGGAGTAGCCGGAGCTGAAGCTACACGGTCTGGTTACTCCACTCCCCAGTAGCCTCTTTGGATCCTCTTACTACAAGATCTTCAACGCACAGCTCCGGATAGCTGCACGCAATCGTCCCCGCTCTGCATAGACACTCTATGTAGAGCCAGCGGCTGTGCATACTGTGCTCCAAACCCGCATACTGTGCATGCTTAATTTTTCACAAATTATTTGGAGAAACTGCATTGAAAATACATCAAAGTGGAGGTTTTACGCAAAATAGGGATGTAAAAATAATACGTCAAAGTGAGCAGATTTTATATACGACAACACACAAAACCGAAAAGAATGTACACTCCCAAAAATACTAAACCAAAAACTATATCTGGTTGCAAAACTATATAACATACAAAGTAAACCGCTCCTATTCTGTCAAAACCCTTTTTTTCTGAAAAAACAATCTTCCATGTATACAAAAATTAACTTTTTAATTAATGACCACGACCACCTTCGCAACTTTGCAGTAAACAGTGATAAAATGCAAAAACTACATGAAAATTCAAAATTTCCACTAAAATATGTGCAAACGCAGAATACTCCTATATAGAAAATCTACTTTCCTAAAAAAAACAGCAAGATGTGAGGAGTTCATACTTACCCCACATGTGTATATTCACCAAAATATGCAGCAAAGGAAGCATTATATCCACAGGCGCCATACAATTTTTGCAGAAAATTTTCACCGAGCTTCACATATGTATTTTATTGCACTCTCTCTCTCCCTTATACAAAGGTAACTCAAATTAAAATATATATATATATATATATATATATATATATATCCATAAACCAAGCTGACGAGATAATAAAGGTCACTTTAAGATTGGTGTAATATTGTATTACAAGTGCAATTGTGGAACCTTCCGTGGTTCATAGTAAATTGAGCAAGAACGCCATAACCTAGGTATAAGTAATGGAGGGATGGTGTGAAATAAAAACTTTATTCAGAAATGTATGATTTTCATGCTATATATAACTTTTTGGAAAAGTTCTCAGCGTTAATATGTACCTTATATACTCGAGTATAAGCCTAGTTTTTCAGCACAAAAAATAGTGCTGAAAACCCAAACTCGGCTTATACTCGAGTAAAAAATATATATGTTTTACCAGGTTTTTGTGGTAAAATTAGGGGCCTCGGCTTATACTTGGGTCGGCTTATACTCGAGTATATACGGTAACCACATTAGGTGAAGAGTATCGAATGTTCATCCTCTCGTTCAATGTATGTAAAAATAAACAAATACGCAATATATGAGCTCTCAGATTGTTCTGGGTAGGAGAGGGTTAATAATATGAACATTAAAGAGAACCCGTCATGCAAAATAACCCCCCTAAACTAAATATATTGTCATAAACTGCCATTAGAGAGCATTGCCTCTATCCCTTCATTGTCCCTCTACATGCCTGTAAACCTAAGCAATGAGGTCCTAAAGCTGTATGCAAATGACCTGTGAAATGTCCAATGAAGCATTAGCATATTCAAGCTGTCCACTCTATTCATGAGTGGGAGGCACAGCCACACCCCCAGTGCATGACTGACAGCCTGTATAATGATGTGAGGCTGTACAATGATGTGCTTCCTGGTGCTGGTGGCCACGCCCCCTGCAGCCTGTGTGTGCATGTGTGTGTGTATAGGAGAGATACAGCAGCTCCAGGCAGCCATGTTATAGCAGAACATGTCAGATTCATGTGTAGCTGATGTATGTGTCTCTCACCTGTATATTAGGAGGATGCAGCATGTCAGCAGATGCAGCACAGACACCAGCAATGCTTTACTATACATTACACACAGACATGAGCAGGGGGAGGAGAGGGGAGGGGTAACAGGGGTGACATCACTGCCTCTGACCATGTAACCAGCCTCATTTACATGATAAAGAATAGATGATTTTATAATGATTAATGTATGAAATAACTAGATAAAGGCTGGGATGGGATCCTTGTGATCTGCTCCAACAGGTAGAGGTGACAGGACTAGTGGCAGAGACCTGATGACAGGTGTCCTTTAAATGATGTGCTGCCTTATCAAAATTTAGCAACAGATAAGGTCAATATTTTCTTTATCTATGAGCAGCTCCTCAGTGCAACCCTCTATTTTTCCTTAATTCTGCCTGTCGGCTAAGAAGCTGGAGGGGGACACACTTCATAGGGCTATAACTCAAGAGAATTTCCCCTTTCATATGAATATTGGATTGTGTTTTTAGGTTCCAGGGATATTAACTCTTAAAGTGCAGTCAGAAGTGATTTGAATGTATAAAAATTGCACCTAAAATTTTTCATTTTGAATGTGAATTTCTCTGGATCCCTAGCGCCTAGAAACACAATTCTAGGACATTCTAGGTACCAGGGATCCAGAGTTATTACTCATAGAATCCAGGAGGATTTAGGATTTTGAGAAATCACATATGTCCTTGGCCATAGAGGTTTCATCCTGTGAGAAAGTATGAGATACATCTTTGGCAGGGAAATTACTGATCCATCCTCAGGCTGATCAGTCCATAATAACTTACTCATTTTTTTTGTAGCATGAAGGGCAACAATTTGTCGGAGAAGGAAGAGGAAGAAATAAGAACCCTTCGAATATTTAAACCAAAAGTCAACATACATTACTGATCAAGGAGCTGCACATCTAGAACCAATATTCAGTTTACACTTGTTAGGGAGTGGATGCTGAACAAGTTTGTCTGTGTGTACCTTTTTCTTCTTCTCTTCTCCTGCTCAGCAGCAAAACCTTTGTCTATGTCCATTAGTATTTCTAAAAACTGATTCAGCATTCACCAGTCAGCATTACCTGCATGTTACCCGGCTGTGCTGGGGGTATATAGCCTGCATGTTACCCAGCTGTGCTGGGGGTATATAGCCTGCATGTTACCCGGCTGTGTTGGTGCTATATAGCCTGCATGTTACCCGTTGCGCTGGGGGTATATAGCCTGCATGTTACCCGGCTGTGCTGGGGGTATGTAGCCTGCATGTTACCCGGCTGTGCTGGGGGTATATAGCCTGCATGTTACCCGGCTGTGCTGGGGGTATATAGCCTGCATGTTACCCGGCTGTGCGGGGGGTATATTGCCTGCATGTTACCCGGCTGTGCTGGGGGTATATAGCCTGCATGTTACTCGGCTGTGCTGGGGGTATATAGCCTGCATGTTACCCGGCTGTGCGGGGGGTATATTGCCTGCATGTTACCCGGCTGTGCGGGGGGTATATTGCCTGCATGTTACCCGGCTGTGCTGGGGGTATATAGCCTGCATGTTACGCGGCTGTGCTGGGGGTATATAGCCTGCATGTTACCCGGCTGTTCGGGGGGTATATTGCCTGCATGTTACCCGGCTGTGCTGGGGGTATATAGCCTGCATGTTACCCGGCTGTGCTGGGGGTATATAGCCTGCATGTTACCCGGCTGTGCGGGGGGTATATTGCCTGCATGTTACCCGGCTGTGCTGGGGGTATATAGCCTGCATGTTACTCGGCTGTGCTGGGGGTATATAGCCTGCATGTTACCCGGCTGTGCGGGGGGTATATTGCCTGCATGTTACCCGGCTGTGCTGGGGGTATATAGCCTGCATGTTACCCGGCTGTGCTGGGGGTATATAGCCTGCATGTTACCCGGCTGTGCTGGGGGTATATAGCCTGCATGTTACCCGGCTGTGCTGAGGGTATATAGCCTGCATGTTACCCCGGCTGTGTTGGGGGTTCACAAACCTCTCACCAAGCTAAACCAGTTCCCTACACTGTACGCTGTACCAGGTCAAAACAGCGCTGTATACAGCTGGGAATCTGTTCCTTCTGGAATATATAGACTGGTTTGGTTTTAATCCCACATCATGTCATAAGGCTTCTTGTAGGTCATATTTGGCTTCAAGGGAGCTGCCTTACAAGGTGGCAAAAAGAGGCGTGGTTTTCCTAATCCCATCCTGGAAAACTTTGCATATTTTCCCAAATTACCAAAGAAGCAGGCAGTGAAAAAAAACAGCCAAAACAAACAGAGATGAGATAAATGACCCCTATAAGTCTGGGAATAGTTGGGTACTTATGACACCTGTCTGCACATAGAGTGTTGGAGCTGACCATAGGGGAACCTGACCCCTGGATTTTCAGAGTTTTGTTCTGGTCTATGTTTTGATTATTTTTGTTGAAATAAAAATGAGCCTTTTTTTGACCAAAAGCCTAAGTGATGATTTTTGAATGTAGAACCTACATCTCAACAACACTCAATGTGAATGCGGGTGAGAATCTCAGTGCTCTTTACAGGGAACCTTCCCGGTACGTTGCCTGCTATGCACAGCCTGTAAACGTGTGTGTATGTATATAACCACAATGTACAGAATTCCTTTCAGCAGGAAGCGTGCTGACTTCCCTCTAGCTTCACAGACGTGGCGCTGGTCAGCAGGACTTGGAAAGGACCGTCGTTGCGAGGCTCCAGACTCTCTCTCTGGTGTCTTTACCACCACGCAGTCTCCAGGCTTTAGGTTATGCGTCCTGAGGTCTCTATCTGCATCTGAAAAAGGAATCAGAACACTTTTGCTGACCTTTCCCAAGGCCTGGCTCAACTGTGTGGCATGTTCCACCTGGTTTCCTGCCATCAGCTATAGGGTCTGTGGGAAGTAGGGGTCTAGTCTGGGTGCACAGCCAAAAAGTATCTCAAAAGGGGACAATCCTGTCTTTCTGTTGAGGGTGGTCCTAATTGAATAGAGGGCATCAGGAAAACACTTGGGCCATGGTTTCCATGTTTCCTCAATGGCCTTCCGGATCTCTAACTAAGGCTATATTCACACTGACGTATGGAGGACGTATATACAGCCAACGTATATACGGCTGATATACGTCCTCCATAGACGTCAATGGGCGCACGGCGCCCTACGGGAGCGGTACCGTGCCGCACCGTACCCGGAAAAAGATAGGACCTGCTCTATCTTTATCCGTAGTACGGCGCCGTGCGCCTTTAATTCCTATGGAGAGGGGCGGGGTGAGCTGCGCTCACCTCCTCCTCCTCTCCCCGTACACTGCCGTTGCCCGCTACGGTGCGGTACGGGCGGGCAACGGCAGTGTGAATATAGCCTTAAGAGTGCGTTTTTTTTCTTTCAACACTACCACTAGTTTGGGGAGGGTAAGGAGTGTGTAAGGCCTGCTCTACACCCAGGAGGGACAAGGTTTCAGTCTTTAACTGTCCAGTGAAGTGGGTTGTGCGACCGGACTCTATGGTCTCTGGAAGTCTAAACCTGCAGAAAAATCTCACTAACCAACTTCTCGGCTGCGGCTCTGGCAGTAGCCTTGGTCATGGGAGAAGCTTCTGGCCACCCTGGAAAGAGATCAATGCACACAAGCACGTACTCCTACGTACCACTTTTTGGTAGCTGGATAAAATTCATCTGCAGTCTCTGGAAGGGATACAGCGGCTTGGGTGTCACCTTCTGTGGGGTCTTTACCACCTTACCTGGGCTGTGGCGGGCACAGACTATACAGGCTTTCACTAGTCTAGTGACAGGGGAAGTAATGCCTGGGGAAACCACTGTTGGTTTATGAGCACTAGCATGGCCATTTTGGATGTGTATGTGTCTGTAGGCTACTTGACTTACTGTTGGGTGCAGGGCTCCGGGCAGGCACACCCTCTCTCCCAGCATCCAGGTCCCACCGGCATCTGGGCTCCAGCTTTCCTCCACACTTCCTTCACTTCTGATGACTCTCGGGCCACCAGGGACTGGAACACCTGTGAATCAAACTTTTAGCTCAGAACTCACCGCTGAGACTTCAGGACAGTCTCTGGGCTCCATCTGTGCAGCTGCCTGTCAGCCACATACTTGCCCTTGGCTTGTGGAGTTACCAAATTGTGTGTGCTTTTCCTTTTACTATCCTCATCTCTTGTGGAAGTAAGAGAGCATCCATGAGCTCTATAACCAGCGTGCCATGCTTAGAGGGGGTCCCTGCAGAGGTGAGGAAATCTCTAGGCTTCCATATGGGTTCATAGACGTGTTTAGACCCCAGAACTACACCTAGAGTTCCACCAGCTGTAGCACTTCCCTGAGTGCCGTCACTTCACCTCCTGCGCTGACCTGTGTGGAGGGAGTGGTTCTGCTTGTACTACCTCATGTGCGCCACTGACCACTGTATATCCAGTGTAGAACCGTCTGTCTTCTCCTGCAGACCTGGAGCCATCTATGAGAAAAAAAACTCAACATCTGGGTTAAGCGCCTTCTTTCCCTCCATTTTCTGAATCCTGTAAGGCTGGTGACAGAACGGCAGGATTCAGAGCTGTGCACCTTATCAGTGTGATCTGGGACATCAGGAGTGCACACTGGAGTCTGAGCTGTCTGGCCTTTGCTCTGATGCTTGGGCTGTACTTGGGTGAGGACACTGTGCAAGGTATGTGGGGTTTTCACGGTAACTGAGTGGTCTAGGGTCTAGGATCAGCTCACTGGCCTTGCTGAGCAGATTGCTGGCTGCAGCTACTGACACATGAGGGGCAGAGTGTAACCGGGCCTAATAGTGGACCACTGGGGAGGCCACCACGTTCCTGTGCTAAGACACCTGTGGCTTGGCCTAGATACTCAGTGCAACATAAAATAAAAGGTCTTATCCAATAGGATGTGCCTAGGGCCGGGGCAGACAGGATTTGCCACCTTATGGCTGTGGAATGCATCAATTGCCTCCTGACTAAGGGCAAATGGGGAAGAGGCAATGCAGTCAGAAAGGGGCAGCATCAGGCCGGGGGCAGCAGACCTTATCCCAGGCTGCAGGAGCTGGCCAGTCCTAGAATCATATGAAGAGGCTTAGGGCCTCAGGGCAGGGGCACATTCATAGTATCATAGTATCATAGTATATAAGGCTGGAAGGAGACGCAAGTCCATCAAGTCCAACCTTCAAGAATTAAATAAATGTTTTATCCCCATAACCCGTGATATTTTTTCTATCCAGAAAGTCATCCAGGCCTCTCTTGAACATGTACATAGAGTCCGCCATAACAACCTCATGCGGCAGAGAGTTCCACAGTCTCACTGCTCTTACAATAAAGAACCTTTGTCTATGGTGATGGTAGAATCGCCTCTCCTCTAGGCGTAGAGGATGCCCCCTTGTCCTGGTCACAGGCCGAGGTATAAAAAGATCTTTGGAGAGATCCTTGTACTGTCCGTTCAGGTATTTGTACATTGTAATGAGGTCTCCCCTCAGTCGTCTTTTTTCTAAACTGAATAGTCCCAAATTTTTTAATCTGTCAGTGTATTCTAGTTCCCCCATTCCCCTAATAATCCTGGTTGCTCTCCTCTGCACCCGTTCCAGCTCTACTATATCCTTTTTATATACTGGTGCCCAAAACTGTCCACAATATTCCATGTGTGGTCTGACCAGGGATTTGTATAAGGGCAGAACTATGTCTTTATCATGAGAATCTATTCCTCTCTTGATACATCCCATTATTTTATTTGCTTTAGCAGCAGCCTCCTGGCTCTGGTCACTAAAATTAAGTTTACCATCCACCAATACCCCCAAGTCCTTTTCAGCTTCAGTTTTACTAAGTAATTGACCGTTTAGAACATAATTATACTTTTTGTTTCCATGGCCCAAGTGCATAACTTTACATTTATCTACATTAAACCTCATCAACCATTTCTCTGCCCATCCCTCAAGCTTCCACAAATCCCTCTGTAATGCTAAACTATCGACCTCAGTATTTATTACTTTACACAGCTTAGTATCATCTGCAAATATTGAAACTTGACTGTGTAAACCCACTACAAGGTCATTAATAAAAATATTAAAAAGAAGTGGCCCCAATACTGACCCCTGTGGCACTCCACTGGTAACATCAACCCAATCGGAGAATGTGCCATTAATGACCACCCTCTGTTTTCTATCACTAAGCCAATTACTTACCCAGATACACAGATTTTCTCCTATTCCCAGCAGTCTCATTTTATATACCAACCTTTTATGTGGCACGGTGTCAAATGCCTTTGAAAAGTCCATATATACAACATCCACAGTGTCCCCCAGATCCAGTCTTGAACTTACCTCCTCGTAGAAACCAATCAGATTAGTCTGACAGGACCGATCTCTCATAAACCCATGCTGACGCTGGGTTATAAGGTTGTGCACAGTGAGATACTCCAGGATAGCATCTCTAATAAACCCCTCAAATATTTTCCCCACCACAGCAGTTAGACTTACGGGTCTGTAGTTTCCAGGATCGCTATTTGATCCTTTTTTGTATATTGGTACCACATTTGCTATGCGCCATTCCTGTGGAACATAACCAGTCCTCAGTGAATCTTCAAATATTAAAAATAACGGTCTGTCTATCACCGTACATAATTCATGCAGAACCCGGGGGTGTATGCCATCTGGCCCAGGTGATTTATCTATCTTAGTGGTTGCGAGGCGGCGCCGTACCTCTTCCTGGGTTAAACTGTTGACATTATAAAAAGAATTTACATTATTCCTCATTGTGTCTTCCACCAGGGGATTTTCCTGGGTAAAGACAGTTGAGAAGGCGACATTCAGTAGATTGGCCCTTTCCTCATCTCCTTCCACCATGACCCCCATGTTATTTCTAAGGGGACCCCCACTCTCTGTTTTTAGTTTCTTATCATTTATATACTTGAAAAATAATTTGGGATTATTTTTGCTCTCCCTGGCAATATTTCTTTCAGTCTCTATTTTTGCGGCCTTTATCTGCTTTTTACAGGATTTATTTTTCTCTCTATAATCCTTTAATGCCTCATCGCTACCTTCACGTTTTAGCACCTTAAACGCTTTATCTTTCTCGCTTATTGCTTTCCTTACAAGACTAGTTAGCCACATAGGCTTTTTCTTGTTCCTTTTATGCTTTTTCCCATAAGGTATGTGTTTCTCACAGGACTTTTTCAGAATATATGAGAAAAAGTCCCATTTTTTGGGGGGGCTTTTGTCTTTGAGAACATTATCCCAGTCTATGCCTTTAAGGTCTTCCCTTAGTTGATGAAAATTTGCCCTCCTGAAGTTTAGAGTGTTGGTTGCCCCTTCACTAACATGCTTAGTAAAGCGTAATACAAAATCAATGATATTATGATCACTATTCCCCAGGTTCCCCCCAACCTGTAGTTTTGATACCCTATCAGGTCTGTTGGTAAGGATAAGGTCCAGCAGTGCCCCCCCTCTTGTTGGCTCCAGGACTAGTTGCGACAGGTAATTGTCTATTGTTGTTGACAAGAACCTGCTACCTTTGAAGGACCTGCAGGTTTCTGCCCCCCAGTCAATATCTGGGTAATTGAAGTCCCCCATGATAAGTACTTCACCATGCTTTGAAGCCGCATCCATTTCACTTATCCGCATTTCCTCTGCTGCCTCCACTATATTTGGAGCCTTATAACAAACATTCTGGACTGCCAGCTTCCTTTCCTCTGTCAGGTATCTGCCTATGGCTGAGAAGCAGTGGCCTAGGAAGACCACCTTCTCCTGGCAATACTGGAGCTTGTTTCCGGAAGCTTTGCAACCCTTCTGGAACAGAAAACACATAAGGTAAATAGATGTATCCTGGCAAACCTGTAAAATGGAGGCAAAAAAAAGTATGACCTACTGTCATCCACATACTGTAAAAGAACATCACCCAGTAAGGGGCCTAATCTGCAGATCTACTCCCTGTAGGGCCGTGGGGTATGGAGTTTGCCCCCCCCCCCCTTGTGGAAATCTGCACCATGTGTACTGGAATACTGAACTGGTAAAGGCAAATAGGTACTGACAATCTTCGTGTAGGGGCACAGAGAGGAAAATATTTGCCAAATCAAATAACAGTGAATGTGGCATTCTCATGGACTGCTGCCAGTGAGGTGTGTGGATTAGGAACCACTGGGCTTCTTGACTGGGAACAGGTTAAATCATCACGGGGCTAGCAGGGGAGGAGTCTCACATCAGTTCTACAAAAAAAAGGAGCTAACTCTGTCTTGGGGAGGTTGTGCTTGCCGACGTCCTCGTCCATTACCACCCCCTGCCCAAGTCCTGCCCTGTTGGGGGCATTTCCGTTTCCTAGGATATGGCCACTCACTTCAGTCACTTTGGTAATATCTCCTCCCCGCAGTTGAAACACGCCCACCTCTCTCACGGCACCGGATCTTCTCTGTCTCACTTTGGCAATGGTCTGTGAAACTGCTGATCCTGGTCTCTGTTCCCCCTGGCTTTCTGTCACAGTCTTATCAGTCCCTCTGTACACCAGTCTGGCTGAGATATCTCTAGTCAGATAATACTTTTGGTAACAACCCATTACAAAACAGCTGGCAAGTGCATTAGATGTACACTACACGGTCAGGTCATACCCCATGTGTCCAAAAGCTGTAACCAGTGGAACTCTTCTAACTGTTCAGGTCTCTGCTTTATCTCATATAGACACGGGATTCTCCCATAACTATCTCTAGCCCAGCGTTCTGCACTACCTATAAGGTTCTGGCCAGACTGCAGTGTCTCAACAAAAGCCAGGGACATTTAAATGAAGTGTTGGTGTTTAGTAAAAAAGGAAACAAAAGTCATAGGCTCTGTCATAGAGTTGGGGGCTCTGTCCTTGCTTAGTCTGTTCATGGAGGACACTAAGAAATCTGCACCGTCTTATCAATCTCAAGCAGAATTCTCTCCAAGGTCACACACTGTGCACCGAGCATAACACAGACACAGCATTCCAATCCAAAAGAGCCCAGATTTGGAGCCCCCGCGATCTCCCATTTCAACATACAGGAGATGCTGTAAAAATCACTTCCAAGCCACAGGATTTTTCTTTATCGTCATAATCAAATAAGTTTTATCGGGACCTTAATAAAACAAACAACTTCCCACTCCAAGAATCCTCTTAGCAGAAATCTGGAATTAGTGAAAATATTCACCTTTGCCGGCTTTTATTCCAGACATCTATCAAGATTCTCCAAGGTGCTCAGCTGCTAAACTACAACAAAGACCAGTTGTTTTCTACAACTATTGTCCTCAATCAGCCTTTATGGCTGCCAACAGTGTACAGTCATAGGCAATATACTTCAGAGAAAATAAACTGTCTCTAAGATGGCCGCCACTGAAGATTGGTAGGGCGTGTCATCTTCTCTAACCACCAGGTACAGGGGTGTGACTAGTGACATGGTCTGGGGAGAAACTGGGGGCACCACAATAAGTGGTCTCTCCTGACTCCCTGAATCCACACCTCTGCTGATATGGTTTAAGGGGGTGGAGACTAAGAGGGTGCTAGTCCGGATCCTAGACGGCATATTTTTTTCCTTTTTCCAGGGAGGAAAATAAAATCTATTTTTCTTCAACTTTCTCCACATCAAAAACGTTGAAATGTCCCTTATCGCCCGTCTCTCTCTTCAGCGGGAACTCCTCCTCCTGTCACTCTCTCCTGGTCCGTCAGTAGTCACTAGTCTAAGTCTCCAGTGATCAACCCCATCCACTTTCCTTTCCATCATAGTATACTTTCACAACCAACTGTCTACTTACATCAAGCCAACCTTCTGCCTGGGTGCCACCATTTTCATCAAGTGCTGTCTCCCACCTCTGCACACTCAGGGGATAATCTACCATACCCAAAAACTTCAATACCTCATGACTTCTTTTCACCCACTCTTTACCTTTCCTGTGTGACACTATGTCAGTTGCTTTTTTTAGGTCTGCAATGCCCAGCTAGTCTTACTTTGCTCACTACCCATATTGTGACCTGTGTAATACCTGATTTTGTTCAAGGACTATAGATATCCTCCGTAACTACAGCACCAGACTACCCGTTACCTATCAGTAAGTACAAGTTAGAGACCTTCACACAATGTTTCAGAAATCAAGGAGTTAACACTCAACCGTAAAATCTCCGTCAGTGTCCCCGAGACTCTGCGGTCCCTTACCGCATCACGGGGCCGATCCCAATCCCGGAGGAAAGTTTTGTAAACCTGGCCAGGGTTTGTCTCTGCAAACTTCCAGATTCTATACACCACTTACAGAAACAAAACTCAACACAGTCACAATCATAAAAACTCGCCCAACTACTTCAACAATCCACAAGGGGCACTGCAGACCCTTTTCTACAACATATATGGTCACTGCTAGGTCTCAAAAGTCATAACACCTCACAAGGGGTTCTTTGCCAACACAGTGAAGCCAGGTTACAGTGAACAATAAGAATATATTACACACAGAGACAACCTTACTCTGTCCGTCCAGCCAGTGAAACAGAAGTGACATATCAAGGTAGACAATAAAATTTGTGTACCCTTGGTGCACCTGTCGATTCCAGGACAGGAATAGACTTGTTTGAAACTTGCCTAAGTGGTCAGCTATCCACACCTGAGCCCCACGTTCAAGGGCGCCAAATATGTTAAAGATGACCATAAGGGTCTTTGGATACACAAGGCTTTAACAGTCCCTGTCAGCATTGCAAGGTGATTTTTGAATTATATGAGTCTTTGTTTCCGGCGCTGGAATAGAGTCAGTAACACAGAAAAGACACACTGTCCTTACTGAAGAATAGCTCAAGACAAAAACTGTTTATTTTTGGCACTGAGACACTTATATAGAAAATCATTAGGCACTTTGCATAGGGCGTACAAGTAGACAAGCGGGCAATTCTATTGGGTGGTTTGACCCCGGAAATGCAACACAATTGAATGCAAGCACACAAAGGAATGTAGAACCATTGGCTGTCTTCACACAAAAAAATGCCCAGGTGTTCCCCTGAATACCTTCCCCTAGGTGGTGCCAGCGAGTCTTTGTGTTTTCTACCTTAATTTGTTTGAATAGAAACCCCACCCAAACTTTAGTTTTCACTAGACACGTTATGTGAAATGTATCCTGAGTCTTTAAAATGGCTGAGAGTACGCGACGTGGCGTCAAGAGTCCAGTTCCATCTCCTTAACACCCTTGTATCCTGTATAATATATGGTACAGGAGGTTGTGTATATGTGTCCTGTATACACCTGGTATTAGTGGAGGTCACTGTGTGTTACATCCCATCAGTGATATTCACCAGGAAACCTCCTAATACTGGAGGAAGAATTGTCCATAATGTCCTGGGATCTCCTCCTGGTTTCCTCAGTAATATATTTTCATATTGGGTTTTCTTTTTTGCAGTTTTTCTATTTCTTCCTCCTCCTCCGCAGAGAATCCATTGTCCTCCAGACTAGAAGATAAAACAGATCCAGTGTTAGTGACTTTGTATTGTGAGGATTTCGGGGGATTGATGGGTGTGAGGAGGAATCTGTACTATCTTGTGTTCTCCAGATCTGGTGACACTGGGGACTTCCTGAAGGTCACATGACATTTCTATAGACGCTTATGAGACGTCTCTGAGATCAGTGACACCGATCCAGGTGTGTATTTGCATATGGTACACGTATGGCGTGTGTGGGTGTGTGTTTGCATATGGTACACGTATAGCGTGTGTGTTTGCATATGGTACACGTATGGCATGTGTGGGTGTGTATTTGCATATGGTACATGTATGGCGTGTGTGGGTGTGTATTTGCATATGGTACATGTATGGCGTGTGTGTGTTTGCATATGGTACAAGTATGGCGTGTGTGTGTTTGCATATGGTACACGTATGGCGTGTGCGGGTTTGCATATGGTACACGTACTGCGTGTGTGCTTGTGTTTGCATATGGTATACGTATGGCGCGTGTGGGTGTGTGTTTGCATATTGTACACGTATGGCATGTGTGTGTTTGCATATGGTACACGTATGGTGTGTGTGTTTGCATATGGTACACGTATGGCATGTGTGTGTTTGCGTATGGGACACGTATGGCATGCGTGTGTTTGCATATGGGACACGTATGGCGTGTGTTTGGGTGTGTGTTTGCATATGGTACACGTATGGTGTGTGGGTGTGTGTTTGCATATGGTACAAGTATGGCGTGTGTTTGCATATGGTACACGTATGGTGTGTGTGGGTGTGTGTTTTCATATGGTACAAGTATGGCGTGTGTTTGCATATGGTACTAGTATGGCGTGTGTTTGCATATGGTACACGTATGGCGGGTGTGGGTGTGTGTTTGCATATGGTACACGTATGGCGTGTGTGTTTGCATATGGTGCACGTATGGCGTGTGTGTGTTTGCATATGGTACATGTATGGCATGTGTTTTTGCATATGTTACACGTATGGTGTGTGTGTTGGTGTGTGTTTGCATATGGTTCACGTATCATAGTATATAAGGCTGAAAAAAGACGCAAGTCCAACCTTTTAGAATTAAATATATGTTTTATCCCCATATCCCGTGATATTTTTGCTCTCCAGAAAGTCATCCAGGCCTCTCTTGAACATGTACATAGAGTCCGCCATAACAACCTCCTGCGGCAGAGCGTTCCATCGTCTCACTGCTCGTACAGTAAAGTATCCCGGTCTATGGTGATGATAGAACCTCCTCTCCTCTAGGTGTAGAGGATGCCCCCTGTCTATGGTGATGGTAGAACCTCCTCTCCTCTAGGTGTAGTGGATGCCCCCTGTCTATGGTGATGGTAGAACCTCCTCTCCTCTAGGTGTAGAGGATCCCCCTGTCTATGGTGATGGTAGAACCTCCTCTCCTCTAGGTGTAGTGGATGCCCCCTGTCTATGGTGATGGTAGAACCTCCTCTCCTCTAGGTGTAGAGGATGTCCCCTGTCTATGGTGATGGTGGAACCTCCTCTCCTCTAGGTGTAGAGGATGCCCCCTGTCTATGGTGATGGTAGAACCTCCTCTCCTCTAGGTGTAGTGGATGCCCCCTGTCTATGGTGATGGTAGAACCTCCTCTCCTCTAGGTGTAGAGGATGCCCCCTGTCTATGGTGATGGTAGAACCTCCTCTCCTCTAGGTGTAGAGGATGTCCCCTGTCTATGGTGATGGTAGAACCTCCTCTCCTCTAGGTGTAGAGGATGCCCCCTGTCTATGGTGATGGTAGAACCTCCTCTCCTCTAGGTGTAGAGGATGCCTCCTGTCTATGGTGATGGTAGAACCTCCTCTCTTCTAGGTGTAGAGGATGCCCCTGTCTATGGTGATGGTAGAACCTCCTCTCCTCTAGGTGTAGAGGATGCCCCCTGACTATGGTGATGGTAGAACCTCCTCTCTTCTAGGCGTAGAGGATGCCCCCTGTCTATGGTGATGGTAGAACCTCCTCTCCTCTAGGTGTAGAGGATGCCTCCTGTCTATGGTGATGGTAGAACCTCCTCTCTTCTAGGTGTAGAGGATGCCCCTGTCTATGGTGATGGTAGAACCTCCTCTCCTCTAGGTGTAGAGGATGCCCCCTGTCTATGGTGATGGTAGAACCTCCTCTCCTCTAGGTGTAGAGGATGTCCCCTGTCTATGGTGATGGTAGAACCTCCTCTAGGAGTAGAAGATGTCCCCTGTCTATGGTGATGGTAGAACCTCCTCTCCTCTAGGTGTAGAGGATGTCCCCTGTCTATGGTGATGGTAGAACCTCCTCTCCTCTAGGCGTAGAGGATACCCCCTGTCTATGGTAATGGTAGAACCTCCTCTCCTCTAGGTGTAGAGGATGCCCCCTGTCTATGGTGATCGTAGAACCTCCTCTCCTCTAGGTGTAGAGGATGCCCCCTGTCTATGGTGATGGTAGAACCTCCTCTCCTCTAGGCGTAGAGGATACCCCTTGTCTATGGTGATGGTAGAACCTCCTCTCCTCTAGGTGTAGTGGATGCCCCCTGTCTATGGTGGTGGTAGAACCTTCTCTCCTCTAGGTGTAGAGGATGTCCCCTGTCTATGGTGATGGTAGAACCTCCTCTCCTCTAGGTGTAGAGGATGTCCCCTGTCTATGGTGATGGTAGAACCTCCTCTCCTCTAGGTGTACAGGATGTCTCTGTCTATGGTGATGGTAGAACCTCCTCTCCTCTAGGTGTAGAGGATGCCCCCTTGTCCTCATCACAGGCCTAGGTATAAAAAGATCTTTGGAGAGATCCTTGTACTGCCCCTTCAGGTATTTGTACATTGTAATGGTCTCCCCTCAGTCGTCTTTTTTCTAAACTGAATAATCCCAAGTATTGTAATCTGTCATTGTATTCTAGTCCCCCCATTCCCCTAATAATCCTGGTTGCTCTCCTCTGCACCCGTTCCAGCTCTACTATATCCTTTTTATACACTGGTGCCCAAAACTGTACACAATATTCCATGTGTGGTCTGATCAGGGATTTGTAAAAGGGCAAAACTATGTCTTTATCATGAGAATCTATTCCTCTCTTGATACATCCCATAATTTTATTTGCTTTAGCAGCAGCCTCCTGGCTCTGGTCACTAAAATGAATTACCATCCACCAATACGCCCAAGTCCTTTTCAGCTCCAGTTTTACCAAGTAATTGACTGTTTAGAACATAATTATACTTTTTGTTTCCATGGCCCAAGTGCATAACTTTACATTTCTCTACATTAAACCTCATCAACCATTTTTCTGCCCACTCCTCAAGCATCCACAGGTCCCTCTGTAATGCTATACTATTGACCTCAGTATTTATTACTTTACACAGCTTAGTATCATCTGCAAATATTGAAACTTGACTGTGTAAACCCACTACAAGGTCATTAATAAAAATATTAAAAAGAAGTGGCCCCAATACTGACCCCTGTGGCCTCCACTGGTAACGTCAACCCAATCTGAGAATGTGCCATTAATGACGACCCTGTTTTCTATCACCAAGCCAATTACTTACCCAAATGCACAGATTTTCCCCTATTCCCAGCAGTCTCATTTTATATACCAACCTTTTATGTGGCATGGTGTCAAATGCCTTTGAAAAGTCCAGATATACAACATCCCCCAGATCCAGTTTGGAACTTACCTCCTCGTAGAAACCAATCAGATTAGTCTGACAGGACCGATCTCTCATAAACCCGATGCTGACGCTGGGTTATAAGGTTATGCACAGTGAGATACTCCAGGATAGCATCTCTAACAACCCCCCCCCCACCAACCACAGAAGTTAGACTCACAGGTCTGTAGTTTCCAGGATCGCTTTTTGATCCTTTTTTGTATATTGGTACCATATTTGCTATGTGATGCAAATGAACTCAGCTCCTACCGCATGGGACCGTCATGGAGTGGAGAGCACGGAGGACGCCTCGCCTTGGCGTGGTAACTTGTATGATAAGGACTTGTTGCACCGGCTCTGATCCAACAACATTCAGACGGTGTGGAAGTAAAATGAATGCTTTATTTAGAACATCTTAAAACCGGGCAGATACATCATAGAATCCAACGCGTTTCAGACGCTAGCTGCGTCCTTAGTCATGGATAACAAACAATATACAGAGACATCAATTTATATCAGCCGAGACCAATGGTTCTCAAGGACACAACCTGTTCCGGTCAATGGGAGGGGTGAGTGGTTTGACTGAGTCTGGGCAGCGTCACTATCCCCATGGCAACAAAGTCATGTGGGTGTGAGGCGAGGCCAACCTTGTCAGGTGATCATTACGTTTCTAGGGCAATATTCAAGCTAGAGACAATCAATGAATGCATGAGAGCAACCCGAACAGTGTGTCCAGGTAAGTAAAGTGAATGCATGAAAGTAACATTGACTTGAGAAGGAGCCCGTGAGAAACCTGGTCAGAAGGCTTAAATTTAAAAGACAAAATACAAGATAAAACTCGTTAAACAATAAAGTGAGCAAGAAGAATAACGGGTTCAGTAGCAGTAATTGTAAAGACAATAACAATGCTTTTGTATGAGTAACGATAATATGCAGAGATCCAAATAGTATAAATAATTAAGGGAGGGAAAGAGAGAGGGAGAAAAAGTGTAACAATGTGACAGGGGCGAGAAAGCCCACTGGAGCATGTTAATGATAATGTAATATTAGTTCATTCCTGGTGTTCATGCCCGAAGGTGATGTAGTATTCAGAACCATGATCCAGTAGGCCTCTATGTCAAACAGTTTTGATGAAACACTCAATGCAATCAAAACCTCCGTGTCCAAAGTGGAGGATGAAATTATGATTGTTAAAACGAAAAAAGTTTCAAAGAGACACTTTTGATTATTCACAAAACCAAGTTTACGAATGGGGGAGGTCACTCCATCCATGGCTTTATTTCAAAGCAAGGTCATGCGTGACCTACATGAATTACACACGAGGAGGGGTTCCAACAGGGATAAAAATCTATCCAGGGGACAGTCCTGCGCCCTTTCCGAACTTAAAAATCTCACCAACATTACTATCAAAATGTCGGATAAGGCTGGTACAGTGGTACTTATGGATAAAGATGTTTACTGTACTCAAATTCTTGCCATGCTTTCTGATTCCAAGGTGTACCGCGAACTTACCTCTAACCCTACTACAATTTGTAAACATAAAATATTTCAGATCATTGATGAGGGGTGCACTTTGGGTTTGATTACCTCCAAACAGAGAGATTACCTGCAGTTTCACAATCCGGTCATTCCCATTATTCATGGCTTGCCGAAAACCCACAAAGGGATCATCCCACCTCCGATGAGACCCATTATTTCGGGTATGGGTTCGGTTAGCGAAAGATTGTGTGAATGGCTTGATGGTCTTCTTCAGCCTCTTGTGGTCCGAGTCCCCGGCTATTTACAAGATTCATCAGATGTTTTACGCATACTCCACCAATACACCTGGGGATCACAACACACCTGGCTGGGGTGTGATGTTGTTTCATTATATACGTCCATCCCCTACAACATTGCTATGAGAGCACTGGAATTTCACCTCAATACTTACAGTCACTATACACCCGACCTCAAGGAGTTTATTTTGCAGGTCACATTCCATTTTATGTCTCACAACTATTTCATGTTCTCCAGCAAATATTATCTACAGGTGCAGGGTGTACCTATGGGGGCTAAATACTCCCCCTCGTTGGCCAATCTTGTAATGTCATGGTGGGAACTTCAATACATTTATACTGAGGAAAACCCCTTCTTGTCTAGCATTGAGTGGTATGGCAGGTACATCGACGACCTCCTCCTTATTTGGAGGGGCGATGTATCTGCCATGCCCTCATTTGTGGAATATATCAATCATAATGACTGTAATTTACAATTTACACATTACTCTCATGCATCTGAGGTCACGTTTCTTGATCTCCGACTACATGGCACGATTGACAAAACAATAACCACCAATACATACAGGAAACCCACAGCGGGTAATACCATCCTTCATTATACCAGCCAACACCCCAAACATACTCTTAAATCAATTCCAGTAGGTGAGATGATACGTAGCAAAAGAAACTGTAGCTCAGACTCAGATTTTCTGAGGGAGTCTGACATTATTGCCCGAAGACTTACATCTAGAGGTTACCCGGAGTGGACACTCAATAGAGCCATAAACATTGCCCACAAGAAGAACCGCACCGCCTTATTAAATAAAAAGTCTTATCACCCATACAAAGCCAAAACAATGGACACACCGGTTCTCTCATTGCAATTTAGCTCTGAATTTTATAAAATCAAAAACACAATACTTAAGTATCTTCCCATTTTGTATGATGATGATAAACTGGAAAACATACTGAGCGAAGGTTGCAAGGTTGTCTCCAGACAGGGTCTTACCCTCGGTAATATGTTATCCCCCTCCTTGATTAAAGACATTGCAAAACCCAGTCACTGGCTTGATACCATTGGGTTTTTCAGATGTGGTTCAAGACAATGCCGTACATGCACATTTATCACCCCCACCAAATCTTTCAAAAACACAACAAATCAGGTGAAAGGATTTTTAATATTAGACAACATCTCACCTGTAACAGCTTTGGTGTCATCTACATCATCCGCTGTACTTCCTGTAACTTAATGTATGTGGGTTGCACCACTAGAAAATTTTAAATCAGACTGCTTGAGCACATTAATGATGTTACCGGCAATCTGAATAGGAACATCAGCGGAGCGTCAGCTCATTTCCGTGATCTACATAACAGATCAGTTGGCACACTCACTGCTTTCATTATTGAGAAAACCCATGTACCCAAAAGAGGAGGAGATTTGAGGAGATTACTTTTTGACAGAGAGGCCTACTGGATCATGGTTCTGAATACTACATCACCTTCGGGCATGAACACCAGGAATGAACTAATATTACATTATCATTAACATGCTCCAGTGGGCTTTCTCGCCCCTGTCACATTGTTACACTTTTTCTCCCTCTCTCTTTCCCTCCCTTAATTATTTATACTATTTGGATCTCTGCATATTATCGTTACTCATACAAAAGCATTGTTATTGTCTTTACAATTACTGCTACTGAACCTGTTATTCTTCTTGCTCACTTTATTGTTTAACGAGTTTTATCTTGTATTTTGTCTTTTAAATTTAAGCCTTCTGACCAGGTTTCTCACGGGCTCCTTCTCAAGTCAATGTTACTTTCATGCATTCACTTTACTTACCTGGACACACTGTTCGGGTTGCTCTCATGCATTCATTGATTGTCTCTAGCTTGAATATTGCCCTAGAAACGTAATGATCACCTGACAAGGTTGGCCTCGCCTCACACCCACATGACTTTGTTGCCATGGGGATAGTGACGCCGCCCAGACTCAGTCAAACCACTCACCCCTCCCATTGACCGGAACAGGTTGTGTCCTTGAGAACCATTGGTCTCGGCTGATATAAATTGATGTCTCTGTATATTGTTTGTTATCCATGACTAAGGACGCAGCTAGCGTCTGAAACGCGTTGGATTCTATGATGTATCTGCCCGGTTTTAAGATGTTCTAAATAAAGCATTCATTTTACTTCCACACCGTCTGAATGTTGTTGGATCAGAGCCGGTGCAACAAGTCCTTACCACATTTGCTATGCGCCAGTCCTGTGGAACATAACCAGTCCACAGGGAATCTTCCAATATTAAAAATAAAGGTTTGTCTATCACGGTACATAGTTCATGCAGAACCTGGGGGTGTATTCCATCTGGCCCCGGTGATTTATCTATCTTAGTGGTTGCGAGGCGGCGCCGTACCTCTTCCTGGGTTAAACTGTTGACATTCCAAAGAGAATTTACATTATTCCTCATTGTGTCTTCCACCAGGGGATTTTCCTGGGTAAAGACAGTTGAGAAGGCGACATTCAGTAGATTGGCCCTTTCCTCATCTCCTTCCACCATGACCCCCATGTTATTCCTAAGGGGACCCACACTCTCTGTTTTTAGTTTCTTATCATTTATATACTTGAAAAATAATTTGGGATTATTTTTGCTCTCCCTGGCAATATTTCTCTCAGTCTCTATTTTTGCGGCCTTTATCTGCTTTTTACAGGATTCATTTCTCTCTATAATCCTGTAATGCCTCATCGCTACCTTCACGTTTTAGCACCTTAAACGCCTTATCTTTCTCGCTTATTGCTTTCCTTACAAGACTAGTTAGCCACATAGGCTTTTTCTTGTTCCTTATGCTTTTTCCCATATGGTATGTGTTTCTCACAGGACTTTTTTAGAATATATGAGAAGTAGTCCCATTTTTTTTTCTGGGGGGGCTTTTGTCTTTGAGAACATTATCCCAGTCTATGCCTTTAAGGTCTTCCCTTAGTTGCTTAAAATTTGCCCTCCTGAAGTTTAGAGTGTTGGTTGCCCCTTCACTAACGTGCTTAGTAAAGCGTAATACAAAATCAATGATATTATGATCACTATTCCCCAGGTTCCCCCCAACCTGTAGTTTTGATACCCTATCAGGTCTGTTGGTAAGGATAAGGTCCAGCAGTGACCCCCCCCCCCCCCTCTTGTTGGCTCCAGGACTAGTTGCGACAGGTAATTGTCTTTTGTTGTTGACAAGAACCTGCTACCTTTGAAGGACCTGCAGGTTTCTGCCCCCCAGTCAATATCTGGGTAATTGAAGTCCCCCATGATAAGTACTTCACCATGCTTTGAAGCCGCATCCATTTCACTTATCCGCATTTCCTCTGTTGCCTCCATTATATTTGGAGCCTTATAACAATATTTGGAGCCTTATAACAAATGTCAAAAAAGAAGCTTTTTTTGTCATTTTTCCTGAATAAAGTTTTTTTTTAAAGTAGAAAAACTGAATAAACTTTTGCCAAAGTATGATTATATATATAATATACACACAGCACCATTCCACCCCCCCTTTCCCAGGTTCAGATACAGATTCAGAGGGTGCATGTACTTCTGCAGACTGTAAGCTAAGGCACACGCAAGCGACACATGCAGGATATCGGGAGCATGATCTTAGTGAATTGCGGCACAGGGCATTATTGTCGCACAATTCTGTGAACTCCGGGATGAGATAAGTAAATGTGCCCTAATGTTGCTGGGTCTGTGAAACTTCCTTATATCATATTAAAGGAAACCTAGCACATGATATGGTAGGTGTACGATGGAAATACCGAGCTCACCCTGAGCTGGTGCCGGAGCTTATTTTTGTCAGTGTCCTAAACCGCTGTATCGCGGTTTAAAACACTTTTTAAACTTTATAGCCGAAGCTGCTTCGGCGCACCATGTGCACGGCTCCCCGGCATTTCCTATGTAGGCGCGCGCACGGTCGCGCGCTTGGTGCGCCGAAGCAGCTTCGGCTATAAAGTTTAAAAGGTGTTTTAACCCCTTAAGGACGGAGGGTTTTTCGGCTCATTTCTCGCTCTCCAACTTCAAAAATCCATAACTTTTTCATTTTTCCGTGTACAGAGCTGTGTGAGAGCTTATTTTGTGCATAACAAATTTTACTTTCCCGTAATGTTATTTATTTTAACATGCCGTGTACTGCGAAGCTGAAAAAAAATTCCAAATGTGGAAAAATTGAAAACGTTCTTGTGGGCTCAGTTTTTACGACTTTCACTCTTCGCTCCAAATAACACGCCTACTTTATTCTTTGGTTCGGTGCGATCGCGGTGATACCAAATTTATACAGGTTTTATTGTGTTTTAATACATTTTCAAAAATTAAACGAATGTGTACAAAAAAGAAACTTTTTTGCCATCTTCTGACGCTAATAACTTTTTAATACTTTGGCGCACGGAGATGTGTGAGGTGTCATTTTTTGCGAAATGAAGCGATGTTTTCATTGCTACCATTTTGAGGTCTGTGCGACATTTTGATAATTTTTTATTTTATTTTTTATGTTTTGTAAAAAGGTGTAAAAGTCGCATTTCGGACATTTGGGCACCATTTCCCGCCTCGGAGGTCACCGCCGCCCCTAACTGTTTTTATATTTTGATAGATCGGGCATTTTGGGACGCGGCGATACCTAATATGTTTGTGATTTTTACTTTTTATTATGCTTTATATCAGTTCTAGGGAAAGGGGGGTGATTTGAATTTTTAATATTTTATTAATTTTTTTTATTTTTTAAACTTTTTTTTTTCTCTTTTTTTTCACTATCTTTTAGACCATCTAGGGTACATTAACCCTAGATGGTCAGATCGCTGCTACCATATACTGCAATACTTCTGTATTGCAATATATGGCATTTTTGCAGCACATTCATTACAATGAGCCACTGGCTCATTGTAACGAATCTGCAGCTGCCAGATAGTCTCGGGTCAAACGAAGACCCGAGGCTACCATGGTAACCGATCGCCGCCCCCTGATGACGTTCGGGGGCGTGGCGATCGAAAAAAAGATGGCGGCGCCTGCACGCCGCCGTCTTTTAAATGCCGCCGGCCGGGGGGGTTAATAGCCGCGATCGGTGCAAGCACCGACCGCGGTTATTAGCGGTGGGGGTTTTATGCATTTTGCAAAAACCCCCACCTTTGTATGAAGAGGACTCAGCCCAGAGCGTTAAGGGGTTAAACAGCGATACAGCAGTTTAGGACACTAACAAAAATAAGCTCCGGCACCAGCTCAGGGTGAGCTCGGTATTTCCATCTTACACCTACCATATCATGTGCTAGGTTTCCTTTAAAGGGAAGATTCTCCTGTTTAATATAAATTGTGTTTCTAGGTGCCAGGGTTCACAAGATATAGACGTCTAAAATTGGTTACTGTCATGATGTGGTGCATATGCAGATAGGATGTACAATGCCTCGCAAAAGTATTCAGTGAAGAATCAACAAGTGGGACACAATTGTGAAGTGGAAGGAAATATTGAATATTAAAAATAATTCTTTATTTATATAGTGCACATAGATTATGCAGCGCTGCACAGAACTTGTCACATCAGTCCCTGTCCCCATGCGGCTAATCAACCTACCAGTATGTTTTGGAGTGTGGGAGGAAACCCACGCAAACACAGAGAGAACATACAAACTCTTTGTGGATGTTGACCTGGATGGGACATGAACCCAGGTCCCCAGCGCTGCAAGGCAGTAGTGCTAACCACTGAGCCACCGTGGTGCAAGGCTGTAGTGCTAACCACTGAGCCACCATGCTGTTAAACTTTTGTAAAAAAATATACTGAAAAGTGGGGAATGCAAAATTATTTGGCCCCTTTAGGGTGATGTCACACATGGAGTTTTTAGTGCGTTTTTGTCCGAGTTTTCGAACGCGTTTGGTTTTTACGATCTGAAAACGACTAACTAAAAACGGCCTAAAAACGCCATGTGTGACGACATCACCCTTACTTTTAGTGCAGCTAACTCACTCCAGAAGTTCAGTCTCTGAACCAAATGTCATCCTACATGACTGATGATGAGAAATATAATCCTCCTGTGTCTAATCATGTCTCCGTATAAATCCCCCTGTGATAGTCCTAGGGTTCTGCATCATGAAGGAACACACCAGGCAGGTCCGTGTTACTGTCGTGGAGAAGCTTAAAGCCGGGTTTTTCTTTTTTTAACCAGAAAATGTTTATTTGCACTTTGAATCAGAGAGCAAGAAAAAAAGGAATTAGTCCTCACCGGTAATTCGGTTTCCATAAGTCCACCAAGACGGCCCCCTGGAGGTTGCTTCCCCTTCCTCTGTAGGGACAGGAAATTGAGAGTATTAAAAGGCCCTCCCCCAACCTCCCACCAGTGTATACCAAATCACTACACCGGTATAGGCTTCAACTCAATTTTATTTAGTATGTTATAGTCACATACAGCATTTACAAGAAGAAACCAACAAAAATAACAAGGGAGAGAAATAATAGGGCCGTCATGGTGGACTTATGGAAACCGAATTACCGGTAAGGACTAATTCCTTTTTTCCATTTCGTCCCCCATGACGGCACCCTGGAGACATACCAAATTATCCCCAGTTAGGGAGGGACCACGGCTTGTAGGACTTTACGGCCGAAGGCCAGATCTTTTGCCATGGCTATATTCAGTCGGTAATGGTTAGCAAAGGTGGAATTTGAACTCCAAGTGGCTGCTCTGCAAATTTCATCAATGGAGGCTCCCCCTCTCTCCGCCCACGATGTGGAGACTGCTCGGGTAGAGTGAGCCCTTAACTTCATAGGAACAGGAACACCTTTTAAGACCGTAGCATTCCCTGATCGTATTTGTGATCCACCAGCCAATAGTTGACTTAGAGGCCTTTCTTCCCTTATTTTTTCCTGCAAATTGAACAAAAAGGTTTGAGTCCTTTCTCCAGGGATTTGAGACCTCTAAGTATCTAAGTACTGAACGCCTTACATCTAGGAGATGCCACTTCTCCTCCTTAGCATTCTTAGGCTGACGACAGAAAGATGGCAATATGATCTCCTGACTCCTGTGAAAGTTAGGAACAACTTTAGGAAGGAAATTTCTATCAAGTCTGAGAGTAATTCTATCCTCAGAGACCGACAAGTAAGGTTCACAAATCGACAAGGCCTGGAGTTCCCCTATCCTTCTAGCGGATGTGATGGCAACTAGAAATGCTGTTTTAAGCTTTAAAAAACGTAAATTATTTGACTCATTGGGTTCAAAGGGGTCTGAGGTTAACGCATCTAAGACCAAGGAAAGGTCCCACTGAGGGGAAGATTCCTTTACAGTAGGTCTTAAGCGGGTACAGGCCTGAAAGAATCTCTTTACCCACCTGTGTTCCGCAAGCGCTGTATCAAAATATGCGCTTAAAGCTGACACCTGGACTTTCAGGGTACTAGGCCAGGGTACCTTGTCGAAACCCTCCTGCCGGAAATCAAGAAACTGGCAGATATTGGGAGAATATTGGTTAGGTTGGTCTTTAGACCAGGCACAACATTTTTTCCATATCTTAAGATAGATAGCATGGGTCACAGGCTTCCTACTATTCCTCAAAGTCTTTATTACCTTAAAGGAGAGTCCTTTTGTGTTCAGGAAGGCGCTTTCAGGATCCAGGATGATAGATTCAGAAACCCTGGGTTCTGGTGTAAGACTGGTCCCTGGTGCAAGAGGTCTGGAATCTTGGGAAGGATGAAAGGAAGATCTAGAGCTAGCTTTTGCAGAAGCGGAAACCAGCTTTTCTTTGGCCAAAACGGAACTACTAGAATCAGCTTGGCCGGACTGGATACTAACTTCTGGAGAACTCTGTTGATCAGAGGAACTGGAGGGAATGCGTAGAGGAGGTCCTGATCCCAAGGCTGGAACTTCCTTTGGGTTTAGGGAATAGAATTTCTCGACTTTTGAATTTGTCCTGGATGCAAAGAGATCGATGGAAGGATTTCCCCATCTGAGGACAATCTCCCGGAAGACTTCGGATTTCAGACTCCATTCGTGAGTAAGAATAGGTGTCCTGCTGAGGTAGTCTGCTACCTCGTTCTCTGAGCCTCTCAGATGGACTGCTTAAATTGAAAGAGCATTCTCTTCTGCCCAAGAAAATATTTTCTGGGAGATGGTCTGAAGTTTCTTCGACCTTGTTCCGCCCTGTCTCTTGAAATATGCAACCGTAGTTGTATTGTCGGAGAAGATCTTTAGGTGCTTCCCTTTTAGATCCTCGGTACAGGCTTCCACGGTTTTTAGGACGGCTTTCAGCTCCCTTTCGTTTCAGGATGCACAATTGAATGGGACCAGAGACCCTGAACGTACTTCCTTGGAAGAAGAGCTCCCCAACCTGAGGTGCTGGCATCTGTCTGGACCTGGATTATTGGCCAGAGAACTCAGTTCACACCTCTTTGAAGGTGATCAAGATCCTTCCACCAGTTTAAGGATTTTTTTTACTGCTGAAGGAATCTTCAATCGTAAATTCAGGTGATGGTAGTCTTTGTCCCTTTTTGACAGGATCCAGGACTGGAGAGGTCTTGTATGGTTCTGGCACCAGGCTACACATTGGATGCAGGAGGTCATGGACCCCAGAAGACTCATCGCTGCTCGTATCGAGATGTATTTTCTCTTCTGGAAGTCCTTGATTTTCAGAAGTAATCTGTCTACTTTCTCCGAGTCTCCCACAAGTAAGAAATCGTCCAGGTATGGGACCACTAGGACTTCTTCGGTCCTCAAGTATTTGACCACTTCCGCCATGACTTTGGTAAAGACTCAGGGAGCTTTTTTCTTCTGGGGGGACTGGACAAACCACCTCCAGTTTCTGCAGGGTAGACACTTGCTCCCAAAGATGATGTGTCAGACTTCCTGAGGATTGCCTGGACGGAAAAAACCGATGAGGAGGAGAAGACATAAATTCTATACGGTAACCATCTTGGATAATGGAAGTCACCAACCTGTTGTTTGTTATGTTCTTCCACTGGGGGAGAAAGTTCTTCAACCTTCCCCCCCACCCCCTTGGCATCATTGCTTCTTTTCTGGTTTGTTCGAGGAACTGAACAGGAATGGCTTATTCTTTCCTCCCCTGGAGCTATTCCAGAAGCCCTGTCTCCAGGAAGATCTCCCCTTATTCTTTGGTTGGTCCTTGTTTGCTCTAAAGCCACGAAAAAAAACTGCTTTTTTGGTGTAGGTTTAGGTTCAGGAAAACCTTTCTTCTTATCTGCAGCTTTGTCAAGAATCTCATCTAGCTCAGATCCGAACAAGAATTCACCTGAAAAAGGAAGGCTGCAAAGTTTTGCTTTAGAACAAATGTCCCCCGACCATTGTTTTAGCCAGAGGGCCCTTCTGGTGGCATTTGAGAGGGCGGCATCTCTTGAGGCAAAGCGAATAGATTCTGCTGAGGCATCAGCTAAAAAGGCAGTAGCAGATTTAAGTAAAGGCAATGAATCTAGAATTTCTTCTCCAGGGGTGCCTTCCCTGAGATGGTCTTCCAAACCCCCTAACCAGAATAGGAGAGTGCGGGATACTGAGGTTGCAGCAATGTTTGTTTTGATTGTAGTCATAGAAGACTCCCAAAGTTTTTTAAGTAGACAATCCAATTTCCTGTCCATAGCATCTTTAAGTTGCGTGGAATCCTCAAACGGTAAATCCGTCTTTTTTACAACTTTGGTAATAGGAATGTCTACTTTGGGTACGTTCTCCCACAATTTGGTCTCTTCTGGGTCAAACAGTAAGCGATTTTTAAAGTCTTTAGGGACATTTAACCGTCTCTCTGGTTCTCTCCACTCGACTACCATCCTCAATTCTAAGGTATCCCTTAGGGCCTTTATTAAGCTATCCAAATCTTCATTGGCAAACAAAAATTTTGGGTCATTAACCACCTGAGGTTGTGAAAAAACATCCTGGTCTTCTGACTATCTCGTATGAGCATGAAGGTTGTTCATCATCCTCTACATATTCAGGACTAATTTGGGGTTTTTTCAAGGGGGGCCCTTTAGAGGCCTTAATTTCTTCCCTCATAATGGTCCTTAACTCATCCAAAAATGAGGGTTTCTCTTTACACAGGCTTTTCTTACATGAGGCATCTAATTTCGCATTACAAATTTGGCAATGCTTAGAAGGAGCCTTTTTAGGCCTATCCTTATCTGGCTCCTTCTCTTTGGGTTTGTCTCTTTCTCTTTCTTTTGGGAGATCTTTCTCCTGTTAACTAAGAAGATAGGGAGTGCTACATCAGTAAAGACCCCTATAAGAGACCCCAAACAATGGCAATAGACAGGGAAATAATCCCCACACATTCCAAAAAGCGTTTACTCACGGAACCCAGGGTTAGGGATCGTGTCTCAGCCACATCCGCCATGTTGTCCAGCTCCATGGAGACCTCAGCAGAAGTGAAACTACACTGTGAGCGTCTAAAATACTCACCTTCCGGCGTCTGACGTCATCAGTGGCAGCCCGTCTCCCTGGCTGCCCTACTTCCTGCGCCGAGGTCTCCGCGGCGTCACTTCCGGTCACCGGAAGTGGGGCATCGCGCGGACAGGCGCATCGTGTGCCGGCCGCTGCGGACCCCAGCAGGAGCCGTATGGCCACCGGCACGCCACAAAGGGCAGCCCAGCACGATCTTTATAATGCAGTAACTTGATAAGCACTAATATTATTTCTGCGCAGTCTGTTTTCAAGGTCATCTGTTTTTGCTTGCAGAGCTAGCACAGCTTGTGATTGTTCACGTATCGCGTTTCGCACAGGCGGAAGCGCTTCCTCTATTTCTTGTACTCCATTCTCCACAGCCGTTGTTCTCTCAGCCATTTTATGCATGTCATTGCGTACAAGTAGTATTTTTTCTTTCAGACTACCCACTTGGCCAGTTAGATGCAGTAGTGCATAAGTATTATGCTGCATAGCCCTCATAACATCAGTCAGCATGGGCTCAACCTACTCTTCTAATTCTTTTTTTTTTTATCAAAACATTTTTATTGTGTTTTTTTACAATTTTTTTTATAACATACAGTCTATGACACAAAAGACCAAAGTAATACAACATCATAACATTCCCCCCCACCCCCACCCCTTTACACTGTAGCAGACGGTTTAAGGCTAGATTTATAATTGTACCAAAGGACCGCTCATCCGGATCTTATAAGTCTTACTAAAGAGTGTAGAGGACCTAGATAGAGAAATATCTATTTATTATGTGCCTAACAACATCATTTGGTATCGAGTACTGTTCTGCAGATCTGTCAGAGCTTTGTTTGGTAGTCCCGCCGTATTCAACCACCTGCCCCATATCCTGTCAAATTTCTTAGGACATTTCCTTTTTAGATACACTCCCCATTCCAGCCTAATTATATGGTTGACCTTGTTTATGAATTCCTGCACTGTAGGTGCCAAAGTTTGAATCCACCGAGCCGCTATGGCCTTACGAGCCAAATATAACATTTTCTGTGCACATAACAAGGTAGCTGCTTGCATGGTGTCACTTTCGATCAGACCCAATAAACAAGCCCTCGGATCCGGTTCTAAGTCCACCGACAATACTTTCCGGATTAAATGAAGAATTTGCTTCCAGAATTCCTCCAACTCCCTACACTCCCACATCATATGAAGCAGATTAGCATTTGGAGTTGAACATCTAGGAGAACAAGAGTCAGACCGAATTCCTATTTTATGGAGCAAGCTTGGCGTCTTATACACCCTATGCAGAATATAAATTTGTGATAATCTTTGGGCCTCTGACGGAGACAATGATGGTATACTCTCCAAAACTACATCCCATTGAGTGTCAGAAATTTCCCCCAGATCTGCTTCCCATTTATCCTTTATATTAAGAGGGTGTTCTTTTAAGTATTCTTACAATAATCTAGAGTAAATACAGGATATAATTCCCTAAGGCCCCTTCCACACTTGCATTGCAGATCACGTCAGAGTCTGATCAGGGTGCGATCAGTTTTTGGTCAGTGAAAAACGCACATTTTGCATCAGAGTGCAATCAGTTTTCAGTCAAAGTTTGTTCAGTGTCTCAGTTTTTCACGCGCGTTTTTGATGCAATTTCAATGCGTTGAACAATGGACTCAGGACTGAGCTCTGTCTTTTCTATGGCAATTGATGCGTGAAAAACGCATCGCACTTGCATTGCACTTGCAAGTGTCTCAGAGTGCAATGCGTTTTTGATGCGTCTCCATTGACTTGTATGGTGCGTTTTTCACGCGCGTGACTTGCAAAAGTAGAGCATGTCGAGATTTAAACGCGCGTTAAAAAAAAATTGCAAGTCTGAAAAGACCCATTGGTTACAATGGGTCAGAGTGCAATGCAAGTTCTGCGCGTCAAAAGTACGCGTGAAAAACGCAAGTGTGAAAGGGGCCTTACTCGGGCCCCCTCCTACTGCTTATTTTAGGACACTGATTTGAAGTTTGAATCCTTTCATCTTTGATCGTCTTTTCATACGCATGTCTCAGTTGGAGAAACTTATAAAATTGTGTATGTGGTAGATGAAAGGATTCTTGCAGCTGCTCAAAGGATTTAAAAGTCTCGTCTTCTATTAATTGATGAAGGAACCAAATTCCTTTGCCCTCCCAATGGGGTGAACCCCGGGTATCTCAATCCGCTTATTGTTCCCACTTTCCCTATCTCTACTGCTGCAACTGGTGGTACCATGCCAGTCATGGTTGATACTAATCTACCGTTTGGCCCTGCTACTCTTCTAATTCTTGGCTATCTCCCTGCCATATCCTCCTCACCTTCAGATTGTAGGTGACAGTGCAGCATATCGGGACCCCGGAGAACGCCCCCCAGACTGCGCTGGCTGGAATTGGGATGCACCCCTCGGTCCTGGGGCCAATTGGGATGTCTCGCTCGGTCCTGGGGCCTTGCGCATGTATCCACTTACTTCACAGCGGTGTCTCCCTGATGAGACTCCTGCGCGCGTGGTCCCATCTGCTGGCGGGCACCATCGTGGCCAAGCCTCTCCCCCTGTTTCATGGCTGCTTTTTGTCGCTTCAGCCCCATAATTTTGGCTTGGGGAACACCCGTCGATACTCCAAACCCCTCTGCTCCGTGTCAGCCCTGTCTTGTATCGAACCCGGCGGCCGCACTATATATTGCAGGAATCCAGTGTTGGAGCTCGACTAACACACGGCCGCTTACATCCGCTGCTAGCCTATACCTCCTTAAAGCCGGATTCCACAAACTTAAAAACATCCCAAGGAGCCGTGTGCAAGCGATCATATTGTAATGGAAGGAGGATCCGACCCTCCAAATCTACCAAGACCCGGCTGTCCCTCTAAACCCTCATCTCAAACAAGGAGAAGACTGAGATGCAGCCAAGAGGCCCCTGATCCCTCTGGATGAACTGCAGAGATCTACAGCTGAGATGGGAGAGTCTGCCCATAAGACAAATATTAGTCATACACTGCACAAATCTGCGCTTTATAGAAGAGTGGCAAGAAGAAGCCATTTCTCCACAAGCCGCCTGGGAGACACCAAACATGTGGAAGAAGGTGCTTCTGATCAGATGAAACCAAAATCAAACATATTGGCCACAGTGACAAGTGGTTCTATGAAGCTTCCATACACAATCCTTATAGCATATAAAATGTGGATTCTCCTGTTTGATATGAAAGGCGTTGTAAGGATCAGGGGTAGTGCGCCCACTGGACCACCGCGGATGATGACGCAAGCCATCACCTGGGAGCGGAGTCTAAGTGGCAACCGCTTTTCACCAGAGCCCGCCGCTAAGCTGGTTGGACTTGCTGCGGCGGGATACCAACAAGTTGCTCCAAAGGCGTGGCTTTGCTTGCAGTGGTGGCGAGGTACAGTATCGTAAGGCTGAGGTGGAGTCATGCACAGGCTGGAGGTCAGGAAAAGGTGGTAGAGGATCGGAGTCAGGAACAAGGCAGAAGGTCAGGGCTGGCAGCAAAGGAGTGAAGTCAGGAAATCACTATAAACGCCCTGGGAAACAGGAGACAAGCTTTCACAAAGGCACAAGGCACAAAGATCCGACAGGAGACACAGGAAGAGGCAGGAAATTTAACAGCGAAGGTGGCTAGCCAGGGCCAATCACCGGTGGGCTGGCCCTTTAAATCTTAGAGAACTGGCGCATGCCTTAGGACACAGGGACGCGTGCACCGGAGCGCAGAGACCGGCGCTGGAGCAAGGAAAGGTAAGTGAGCCTGCAGCCGAGCCCCGGGGGCACAGGGAAGCACAAGGGTGCGCCTATGACCCAGAACATGGGTCAGGGGCTAATTTGCCAACATGAGCCCAAATTCCTTTTCAGCACTAGAGGCAAAATACACAGACGACACTAGACTCCCAGAGCTGTGCCCGGCAGTAATAGAGAGCCTAGAGGAGGAAATCAGTGAGATACAAGTCTCGGAAGCTATAAAAAAAAATTCACAGCCGGTAAAAGCCCTGGATCTGATGGGTACATCCTCACATTTTATAACACATTTAGGGAATCTCTGACCCCTTTCTTGACCAAGGTGTAGAGCGACAATATCACCAGGGATAGTGTTCCAGTGTCAATTTTTCCAGGCCGACATTAGGCCACTGAGGAGGCGTCAACCTCCAGCTGGAAAGGCTTCTCCGTATCAGGCCGTGTGGGAACTGGGTCTGGGGCAAAGGCTGACTTCAGTCTAAAGAAGGCTTCTTCAGCCGCCAGGGGCCAGAGTCTGGGATTGGCGTTCTTCTTAGTCAGTGCCACAAGGGGAGAAACAAGAGAGGAGTGCGGAATAAACTGCCAGTTCTAAAGGGCAAAGCACCCAGGAATCTCTGTATTGCACGCAGTCCTACTGGGCGAGGCCATTGAAGAACCGCAGACAACTTAACATTATCCATCTGTAGACCCCTGTCAGAGATCATATAGCCGAAGAAGGAAAGACTCTTCTGGTGGAACTGGCACTTTTCCAATTTGTCGTAAAGGTGATTGGCTCTTAAACGACTAAGGACTTGCCGTAAATGGGACCAGTGGGACTCAAGGTCCATAGAAAACGGCAGGATATCAACGAGATAGACCACGACACAGGTATATAGCAAGTCTCTGAAAATGCCATTGACGATCTCCTGAAAAACAGCTGGTGTGCAGAGTCCAAATGGCATGACCAGGTACTCATAGTGCCCATCACGAGTATTGAAGGCAGTCTTCCATTCATCACCTTTTGCGGATCCGGATAGCTGTGACCGGGTCTTTTCTGTCCGAGAGAGGAGTAGTCAATGCCAGGGCCTTCCTGGAGAGGAGGCTGATGATGAAAGCCACCTTTGAACTTATGCCGACACAGTTGGTTACGGAACGGTCTATGTGCAAGGAGCACATGAAAAAGTGAAAGAAAGATAAAGCCACTGCACAACATGGGGTCCCCATCATACTTGGATGGCATGGAGAGTCTCAGCCTAGGTTCAGTGGAAGGTAGGCCAACCGGAGTAGCAGGAGGAGCCACAGGAACTTGTCTCTGCTGCTGATTAGCCATCAATTGCAGCAACATGTTGACCTTACGTGGCAACCTCCTTGAACTGTTGGACCACGATGGTGTTAAGCCAATACAGGTAGTCTTACTATCAGGCACCAGGGGTAGTGGACCCACTGGACCACCACGGATGTTGACGTAAGCCGACACCTTGGACCAGAGTCTAAGTGGTACCCGGTTTTCACTAGAGCTCGCTGCAAAGCAGGTTCTGGTGGTGGCCAAGGCGAGGTACAGAGATGTTCACCAGAATCGAACAAAACTTTCTCAAAGGCACAAACATCCGGTGGGGTGTGCAGGAAGAATCTGGGCTATAAAGGATTCTGGGAAAGGCCAGCATGGTGCACTAGCCCTTTAAACCTTCAGGAGCCGGCGCACGTGCACACTAGGAGACAGAGACGTGCACGAATGACCACCGGAGCCGGAAAATGAATGGGGACAGGGTAAGTAAGACTGTGGCCGCGCTGAAGCATGGAGAGGGGCACGGGTGAGCCCGCAACCCAGGACGAGGGTCGCGGGAGCATTCGTGACAGTCTTTTTCGCAATAGTGATTGGATTTTCTTCTAACCAACAACTATTTTACCTTTGTTAATAATTTTTTTTCTCCAATGAAAATGGCTACATTGAGCTAGCCGAAACGTAGCTTTGTATCCACATGTGAATCCCCTTTTGTTTCTCGCTGTGCTGCCTACCTGTTCTATGCTTGCTATCATGGTCTAAAGAAATGATTCAATGTATATATATTAACTTTACTTATTCCTTTAATGTTGTTTTGTATTTAGCTAGCCATACCCGTCAAACTGTTTCCTCCCCCACTGATGTTACGTAATCTAAGACTCGATTGCCGTCTACTTCCGCTGAAAACCTCATATAATGAGTTTGTACCTTACTATGATTAAAGAGTAACCGTCAAAAAACGTTAAAAAAACTTTTAATATGTTGTAGGGCAGGTAATTTCAAGCCCTTTTGCATTGGATTAGTTATTCAAATCTTGCTCCTTCCTCTTGTATTCTGCAGCCACCCCCCCCCCCCTCTCTCCCTGCTCACAGCTGATTCTCCTCACAGCTCAGTGCTCCAGCACTCAGTCATGTGCTGCCAGGAACACTACCTAATGTGATAACAAAAACACCTAAACTCTCACCTCAGCTTTCCTTACACTTGTATATAAACAAATAATCCACACAGACACAAGATGCAGAGCGATCACAATCCCCCAACACCTTACACTCTACAGCAGGAAAATGCAGGAGAGACTCTCCTTGTCTTCACACTGTCCCCTTATGTGCTGTGCTGGAGTTTTACATAGGTAGGTACAAAGATAGCTAAATAGAGAGGATACACATAGATAAATAGATATGAGATGTAAATGGGATAGATAGCTAGTTAGTTAAAAAGTAGAAAAGTCTAACTAGCTACTTAGTTGGATAGATAGATAGATAGATAGATAGAAAGCTCTGGTGTCATTGGTCAGCAGCTTGTGAAGAGGTGACAGGAGGGAGGCCTCTATCTTGCTGTTTGTAGTTTTTTTTGAGAGCTGGAAACCCTGGTTGCTATGGGCCAAAAAAGGTACTAAATGAGGACCGAGAGGCAAAATACTTTGAGGAATAATTCCCATGGACATGTTTTTTAGGTTTTTTTTTTGCTCAGAATTACGGTTACACTTTAAGAACTCTCTGGAAGTTCAAAACGCGTCAGATTCCTCCATCATGGTATCTTTTTTAAAAAAAAAAATTTAAATGAAGATGTAATAAATTGAGGTTTTACTACACCTTTATTTTCCATGTCTGCTGGTGCTGGATTTACCTTCTTCTATCCTGCATTGTACTGATTCGGCTCAGCTTATCCCAGCACCAGCATCTAATATATGGCTACAAGGGCAAGCGAGCTGAAATTTTTCTTTGTTATCCGATTATAATCCTTGGTCCAATTACAGCAAAAAATTTTGAAACCAATTGTCACAGGGAAAAAAAAATTGTCTGGATCTACAATTATGAAGTATGCAGTTTCGACTTGCATACAATATTCAACTTAAGAACAAACCTATGGAACCTATCTTATACGTAACCCGGGGACTGGCTGTATGTTGGGATGATCCGGGTTTTCTTTCCTTCTTTTCATGACACACTGCCTGTGGCTTTGCCCAATATTCTGTGTATTGTAATTTGTTAAGCGTTGCCGATATGTCTTAATATCAATTTAACATTTTATGTTTTTAATGTCTTGATTTGTAAAAATTGATTGCATATACACTTCTTACTGACATCTCACAGGTTTTATGCTTCCTGCTCCGGTGATTCCTGGTCATCACTTGTCCTATCACTTCTGTGTTACTTTTGGTTGTAGAGCTTTATATTTATGTTATTATGGTCCTATATTATCACACAGTGCTGTCAGGGGGTTGTGGGGAGGTGATGGTGGCTCCTGTATTACCGGATCACAGAGATAAGAGAAGGACAAGGCCGGGGCTCGTCATCCACAGCTCAGTGTCTCCTCTCCAGTCCTGGAATATTGTATGTGACCTCTGGGGGGCGCTATAGTCAGCTCCTAATAATGAGATAATTCTGTATCTTCCTCTCCTCTATATTTATGGCAGAGGGTTATTATAGGATTTCTGGACTTAGTTCCTATATACATTGTATATCTATAGATTATAAGGGAGAATATTCCGGAAATAACAGACACAGGAGCCGGATACAAAGTGTCTATTACCCAGAGAAACTTCATAATATCTTATACTTACTATAATCCCTCCAACCTGCAGAGACCGGACAGAGCTTCCAGCAGGACACTGAGGTCAGGACCAGGCAGGCGGTTACCAGACAGGACAAGTATCTCCAGGTCCGGATTATTCCTCATTACAGAAGCCAACGGGACGCAGGACGTGTCTGGGAGAACATTATTATCCAACCTGTAAGAATAAGAGGAGATGTGAGAGAGGTGTCCGCAGACTGTATCACACAGGATAGGATTAGATACACAGCTCAGCAGTCAGTATCACACAGGATAGGATTAGATACACAGCTCTGCAGTCAGTATCACACAGGATAGGGTTAGATACACAGCTCAGCAGACAGTATCACACAGGAGAGGATTAGATACACAGCTCAGCAGTATCACACATGATCATATTAGATACCAAGCTAAGCCTGTGACTGTATCACACACGATGGGTTTGATACTGCCTGCTGAATCTAATGGTATGGTAATAATCTTTATTTATATGGCGCCATCAAATTCCGTAGCTTTACGAATCACAGGGGACATATACAAATATAATATTACATTGCGGAGGACAAAAGTCATACGGAACAATAAGAGTGAGCTTACAGTCTATAAGGATGAGGGGGTGACACAAGAGCTTACAGTCTATAAGGATGAGGGGGTGACACAAGAGCTTACAGACTATGAGGATGAGGGGGTGACACAAGAGGTTGTAGAATGGTCCAGCGATTCTTTTTAAAGGAACAATATACCACATTTTTCGCACTATAAGGCGCACAAAAAATCCTTTGATTTTCTCAGAAATCAAAGGTGCGCCTTATAGTTCATTGAGCCTTATATATGAACCGTACTTACAGACAACAGCTGCCTTGAACCTGTGCACAGGTCTGCCACCTGCTGGTCATTCATCCTTATAATCAGGTGCGCCTTATACATAAACCTAGACATTTTAGCAGGCATTTATTAATGGTGCGCCTTATAATTCGGTGCGCCTGATAGTCGGTAAAAATACGGTAAAGTAATTTAATAAATAAAAATTCTGCTGCTTGACCCAGCCATCAGCCGCCATCTTATTTACAGGGTCCAAGGTGAAAGTGGCCACAGGAAAGCCTGGAGCTCGGTATATATCTGCTGTTTACCAGATAACAGACAGGAAGACATAGGATAGATTAGTAAAGGGAGAGGTGACGTTACATGCAGTTAGTGCGTATGATAGATCTGTCCACGATGTGGGTTTTAAGAACACGTTTGAAACTTTGGAGGTTGGGTATTGGTCTGAGAGTCCGGGGAAGGGCATTCCAGAGAATTGGTGCAGCTCAGGAGAAGTCCTGGAGACGTGCATGAGAGGTTCGAATTAAGGTAGAGATTAATCTAATATCACTGGCAGATCGAAGAGCACGGGAAGGGCGATAGACTGAGATGTGAGAGGAGAGATAGGGAGATGCAGCATTATTCAGAGCTTTGTGGATGAGGGTTATTATTTTAAAGTGAATACGGAAGGAGACGGGCAGCCAGTGCAGTGATTGGCACAAACTGGATGCATCCGTGTAGCCAGGGGCGTCGCTAGGCTAAAAGATCCGGGGCTCGTGCCCCGGATCAGCGGCACTCTTGTCCCACGGTCCGGGTCCTCACCCCTCTCTCACTTCTATCTGGGTCCCTTCCGGGCACAGATAGAGGCGAGCGCTGCAGTGAAGAATGGAGCTATAAGCTCCGTCTTTCACTACACACAGCAGGAGACACGGTGACGTCATTAAACCGCGTCTCCTGCTTCTACCAGCTGACTAAAGCGCTGGGAGCCGGAGACGCGGTGTGATGACGTCACCGCGACTCATTCCCACACAGCGAGAAGAGGAGAGAGGCAAGAAGAAGACAGGTGAGCATGAAGTTGTTTTTTTTTTTAATTCAGTGTAGGAATTTGCTAGGGGGTGCCCAATTTGCTGGGGGGACAGGGGCTGGGGGACATTAAATGACCGGGGTCATAATTTCTGGAATGCTATGGGGACATTAATTTCATTTATGTGGGTGTATGGACCATTTCTCAAGGGGGGGTATATTAATTTATGTGGGGGATATTATCCATTGTCAGGGGGAATCCATTACTGGGGAGCTAATGGAAAAATTAATTTCTTGTGGGGGGGAGATTGTGGGGGATATCAATAGCTGGTGGAGGGGGCCATCAATTGCTGAGAGGGGCTGGTTGGGGAAAATTCCATTGCTGGGGGGGCATCCGTGCTTGGAGGCTGACATGGAATATTAATTTTGTGAGGCAGGGGAGGCTGTGGATGACATCCATTGCTTGGGAGGTAATGGTAACATAAATTTCTGGGGGGTTTGTGGGACACATCATTTGCTGAGTGGGGGGCGTATCAATTGCTGAGGATCTATGGGGCACATCCATTGCTTGCTGGGGGTGGGGCTGAAGACAACATCAAATGCTGAGAGGGGCTGATGAGGGTCATCTATTGCAGAGGGGATGGGGGGACATCTGTTCCTCAGGGGTGGGGTGGAATATTAATTTCTGGGGGGGGGGGGCTATATATGACATACATTGATGGGGAGCTAATGGGAACATTCATTTCTGGGGGGATTTATGGGAGACATCAATTGCTCGGAGGGGGGAAACGTCAATTGCTGGGTGTCTATGGGGCACATGCATTGCTGGGGGTGGGGACAACCATTTCTGAGGGGCTGGGGGTGTATTCATTGTTGGGGTTTTGGGGCATATACCTTTTTGAAGGGGTACATTAATTGTGGGGGGGCTTTGGGGGACACCAATTACTGGGATGTGATGGGATGGCATCAATAAGTGTGAAGGGCAGGAGGGACATCTATTGTTGTGGGGGCTGCAGAGAATATGAATTTCTTTGGGGATTGTTAATTGCCCATTATATATAACATTATATACTGGAGGGTTGTGGGGACATCCCTTATTGGTGAGACTTATTATATGTGGGAGAATTATTCAGTGGGTGGGGGCATTATTTAGTGTGGGGATTTTTCGGCGGCTCCTAATTAGATAATTAGAAAGGGTCACTTGGTAGGGGCATTATCAAGGTGAGAGGTATTAAGTGCATTATTACATGTTAGGCCAATGTATTGTGGAGGGTCAGTTATTGTGGGGGCCACAATGGGGACAATGTAGGGGTAGCAGAAGGATAACTGTGTTAGGGGACCAAGATATAGGAACAATAAGATGCCTGTGTGGTAAACTTTACAGTGAGGAGAATTGGTGATGCTGGGGCTAATGGAGAAGATAGAGAACAACTACAGTCCGAGGACACAGCACCTGCAGGCAATGGATGGAATTGGTTTTGGCGGGAAACTCATTTGAGGGGGTCATGTACAAAAATGGTCACTCCTGTCAATTTAATACAAATGCATTGGGGCCCATGCCCCAGATCTTTTGCCATCCTAGCAACGCCTCTGCGTGTAGCGTTTGGTCTGAAAGACGAATCTGGCTGCTACATTAAGAATAGATTGTAGGGGAGAGAGTTTGGAGAGTGGAAGATGATTAGTAGGGAGTTACAGGAGTTTAGTCGAGAGTGAATAAGCGCAACAATTAGCATTCAATTCAATCCCAAGACAGCGGCCTGCTGCCTCGGTGCTACAGTGATCCCACAGATCGAGATGGAGAGGTCAGGGTTAGGTAAGGTGGAAAAACAAGAAGTTCAGTCTTAGAAAGATTAAGTTTCAAGAAGTGAGAGGACATGATGCTGGAGACAGTAGAGAGACAGTCACTAGTGTTTTGGCCAGGGCTGATGTTATGTGCAGAAGTGTCATCTGGGTGTCATTAGCATAGAGGGAGAAAAGGACCTAGGACTGAGCCCTGAGGAACCCAACACTGAGAGGAAGATGAGAAGAGAAAGATCCAGAAAAGGAGACTCTGGTGGTTTTCTTCCTATCTCTCTGACCGCACTTTCAGAGTGCAGTGTCCTCCAGGCCAATGGAGCGAAGCCCCTGAGGAGGAGCTGGTGGTCCACAGTATCGAACGCTGCCGAGAGATCCAGAAGGATAAGGAAGGATTAGTCACCTTTGGATTTTGCAGTGAGGAGATCATTGAAGACTTTAGAAAGAGCAGTTTCAGTGGATAACATAGACCAGAAACCAGATGTAGGGGGTCAAGGAGGGAGTTAGCTAAGAGAGAGGGCGGGTTATAGAGAGAGAGGGCGGGTTATAGAGAGAGAGAGAGGGCGGGTTATAGAGAGAGAGAGAGGGCGGGTTATAGAGAGAGAGAGAGGGCGGGTTATAGAGAGAGAGAGAGGGCGGGTTATAGAGAGAGAGAGAGGGCGGGTTATAGAGAGAGAGAGAGCGCGGGTTATAGAGAGAGAGGGCGGGTTATAGAGAGAGAGGGCGGGTTATAGAGAGAGAGGGCGGGTTATAGAGAGAGAGGGCGGGTTATAGAGAGAGAGGGCGGGTTATAGAGAGAGAGGGCGGGTTATAGAGAGAGAGGGCGGGTTATAGAGAGAGAGAGGGCGGGTTATAGAGAGAGAGAGGGCGGGTTATAGAGAGAGAGAGGGCGGGTTATAGAGAGATGGCAGGTTATAGATAGAGAGGGCGGGTTATAGAGAGATGGCGGGTTATAGAGAGAGAGGGCGGGTTATAGAGAGAGAGGGCGGGTTATAGAGAGAGAGGGCGGGTTATAGAGAGAGAGGGCGGGTTATAGAGAGAGAGGGCGGGTTATAGAGAGATAGACCGGGCGTTCCAGGAGTTTGGAGATGAAAGGAAGGTTAGAGAATGGTCTGTAGTTAGCAGCACTGGATGCGTCCAGGGAAGGTTTCTTTAGTAAAGGGGTAACAACAGCTTGAAAGAAGAGGGGACGACACCAGAAGAGAGAGAGACGGTAAGAGATGTGAGGGGATGGGGTAACTGATGCAGGTAGTGGGGCGAGCAGAGGAAAGGAGCCCGGACACTTCTTCCTCTGTGACTGGCTCAAAGGAAGAGAGTGAACAAGGTAAGGTATGGGAGGGAAGGGAAGGGGATTGGAGGGGTGAGTGCATTGAGCAATTTTACATGGCGAATACAATCAATTTTATCATTAAAGTATGCGCCAAATATTCAGCCCCAAGGTCAGTGACAGGTGGCTGCACCCTTGGTGTTAGTAAGGAGTGAAGCGTATCGTATAATGTATGATTCTGTTTGTTAAACTGTGTATCTAATCCTATCCTGCTGTGTCATACATTCCACTGAGTTGTGTATCTAATCCTATCCTGTGTGATACTGTCTGCTGAGCTGTGTATCTAATCTTATCCTGTGTGATACTGTCTGCTGAGCTGTGTATCTAATCCTATCCTGTGTGAAACTGTCTGCTGAGCTTTGTATCTAATCCTATCCTGTGTGATACTGTCTGCTGAGCTGTGTATCTAATCCTATCCTGTGTGATACTGTCTGCTGAGCTGTGTATATAATCCTATCCTGTATGATACTGTCTGCTGAGCTGTGTATCTGATCCTATCCTGTGTGATACATTCCACTGAGCTGTGTATCTAATCCTCTCCTGTGTGATACTGTCTGCTGAGCTGTGTATCTAATCCTATCCTGTGTGATACAGTCTGCTGAGCTGTGTATCTAATCCTCTCCTGTGTGATACTGACTGCTGAGCTGTGTATCTAATCCTCTCCTGAGTGATACTGATTGCTGAGCTGTGTATCTAATCCTCTCCTGTGTGATACTGTCTGCTGAGATGTGTATCTAATCCTATCCTGTGTGATACTGTCTGCTAAACTGTGTATCTAATCCTCTCCTGTGTGATACTGATTGCTGAGCTGTGTATCTAACCCATTCCTGTGTGATACTGTCTGCTGAGCTGTGTATCTAATCCTATCCTGTATGATACTGACTGCTGAGCTGTGTATCTAATCCTATCCTGTGTGATACTGCTGAGCTGTGTATCTAATCCTATCCTGTATGATACTGACTGCTGAGCTGTGTATCTAATCCTATCCTGTATGATACTGACTGCTAAGCTGTGTATCTAATCCTCTCCTGTGTGATACTGACTGCTGAGCTGTGTATCTCATCCTCTCCTGTGTGATACTGTCTGCTGAGCTGTGTATCTAATCCTCTCCTGTGTGATACTGACTGCTGAGCTGTGTATCTAATCCTCTCCTGTGTGATACTGATTGCTGAGCTGTGTATCTAATCCTCTCCTGTGTGATATTGTCTGCTGAGCTGTGTATCTAATCCTATCCTGTGTGATACTGTCTGCTGAGCTGTGTATCTAATCCTCTCCTGTGTGATACTGCTGAGCTGTGTATCTAATCCTCTCCTGTGTGATACTGCTGAGCTGTGTATCTAATCCTCTTCTGTGTGATACTGCTGGGCGGTGTATCTAATCCTCTTCTGTGTGATACTGCTGGGCGGTGTATCTAATCCTCTTCTGTGTGATACTGCTGGGCGGTGTATCTAATCCTCTTCTGTGTGATACTGCTGGGCGGTGTATCTAACACTCTCCTGTGTGATACTGCTGGGCGGTGTATCTAATCCTCTCCTGTGTGATACTGCTGAGCTGTGTATCTAACCCTCTCCTGTGTGATACTGCTGAGCGGTGTATCTAACACTCTCCTGTGTGATACTGCTGAGCTGTGTATCTAATCCTCTCCTGTGTGATACTGCTGAGCTGTGTATCTAATCCTCTCCTGTGTGATACGGTGTACATGACATATGTATGATCACAACTGGGGACCCTTTTATCTCCTATTCCAGGGTCTTCGGTTGATGCTTTTTCCCTTCTTCTGTTATTTGTAGATATTTTTGTGATTATTTTAAGTCTCTTGATAATGAAAAAGTGAGAAAAATCTTCCCTGAAATGTTTTATGTCCCAGCGGCTGATTTCTACTAGAAGTGCCCCCGGGTCTATGCCTCTTCCTTACATGTAATGTGTATCGGGTAGGTACCTGGACCACCTACCTTCCTACTCAGGGACAGTAAGGATTTGGGGGCCCCTAACTGGGAGATGCTGGGCCCCCCTGCTGCTTGTATATTTATGGCATTATGGTCCTATATTATCACAAAGTGCTGTCAGGGGGTTGTATATCCGGCGCCCCCTAGAGGTGATGGGGAATAACTCTGCACCTTCCTGTCCTGTAAGACTTTGGGTGCTGGAGATGATATGTGGGTGCAGGGTGTCCCCGGCCTCCTCCATCACCATCATGTGCGGCTCCTGTATTACCGGATCACAGAGATAAGAGACAGGATTTCTGGACTTAGTTCCTATATACATTGTATATCTATAGATTATTAGGGAGAATCTTCCGGAAATAACAGACACAGGAGATACAAAGTGTCTATTACCCAGAGAATCTTCATTATATCTTATACTTACTATAATCCCTCCAACCTGCAGAGACCGGACAGAGCTTCCAGCAGGACACTGAGGTCAGGACCAGCCAGGAGGTTACCAGACAGGACAAGTCTCTTCAGGTCCGGATTATTCTTTATTACAGAAGCCAAAGGGACGCAGGACGTGTCCGGGAGATTATTATAACGCAAACTGTAAGAATAAGAGGAGATGTGAGGGACGTATCCGCAGACTGTATCACACAGGATAGGATTAGATACACAGCTCAGCAGTATCAGACAGGATAGGATTAGATACGCAGCTCAGCAGTATCACACAGGATAGGATTAGATACGCAGCTCAGCAGTATCACACAGTAGAGGATTAGATACACAGCTCAGCAGTATCACACAGGATAGGATTAGATACACAGCTCAGCAGTATCACACAGGATAGGATTAGATACACAGCTCAGCAGTCAGTATCACACAGGAGAGGATTAGATACACAGCTCAGCAGTATCACACAGGATAGGATTAGATACACAGCTCAGCAGACTATCACACAGGGTAGGATTAGATACACAGCTCAGCAGACAGTATCACACAGGGTAGGATTAGATACACAGCTCAGCAGACAGTATCAGACAGGATAGGATTAGATACGCAGCTCAGCAGTATCACACAGGGGAGGATTAGATACACAGCTCAGCAGTCAGTATCACACAGGAGAGGATTAGATACACAGCTCAGCAGTATCACACAGGATAGGATTAGATACGCAGCTCAGCAGTATCACACAGGAGAGGATTAGATACACAGCTCAGCAGTATCACACAGGATAGGATTAGATAAACAGCTCAGCAGTCAGTATCACACAGGAGAGGATTAGATACACAGCTCAGCAGTCAGTATCACACAGGAGAGGATTAGATACACAGCTCAGCAGTATCACACAGGATAGGATTAGATACACAGCTCAGCAGTATCACACAGGATAGGATTAGATACACAGCTCAGCAGACTGTATCACACAGGGTAGGATTAGATACACAGCTCAGCAGACTGTATCACACAGGGTAGGATTAGATACACAGCTCAGCAGACTGTATCACACAGGGTAGGATTAGATACACAGCTCAGCAGACAGTATCACACAGGAGAGGATTAGATACACAGCTCAGCAGTATCACACAGGATAGGATTAGATACACAGCTCAGCAGTATCACACAGGAGAGGATTAGATACACAGCTCAGCAGTATCACACAGGAGAGGATTAGATACACAGCTCAGCAGACAGTATCACACAGGAGAGGATTAGATACACAGCTCAGCATTATCACACAGGAGAGGATTAGATACACAGCTCAGCAGTGTCACACAGGAGAGGATTAGATACACAGCTCAGCAGACAGTATCACACAGGATAGGATTAGATACACAGCTCAGCAGTATCACACAGGATAGGATTAGATACACAGCTCAGTAGTATCACATAGGATAGGATTAGATACACAGCTCAGCAGTATCACACATAGCATAACAGCAAACAAAAAATAAAGTCTTCACACATGGATAGCAATTAGAGATGGGCGAATCGATTATAACAAAGTAGAATTTGATATGAATTTCACAAAAAATTTGATTCGTCACAAAGCCGAAGTTTACGTTGATTCGCGGGAACAAAGTTTTTTTTTTCTTTCTTTTTTCAGCTATATGGGCGCGAGCACAACGTATTACATGGGGCAGAGAACTCTGGGAAGGAGAAAGGAATACCCCCGATGACATCTGCAGACCTGTAAGCCAATCAGCGACCGGCAGGCTTATGTGATGTCACACAGGCTCACAGCCCTATAAAACTGTTGGCCATTTGCAATCCTGACATTTTACACTGGATGAGCGGTCTGTAGCGTGCAGCTGCTGCTACTCTACTGTGCAGTAGCGATTCCTGCTCCAATCCCTGGATGTTCTTTAACCCCTTCCCGACTGCATATTGCAGCAAAGGCTTACCGGTAACACCCGCGATCGGTGCTAGCACCGATCGCGGGTGCTTTCACCGCGATCGCCTCCGGCAATGCTGCCGGAGGCTTCAAAAAGATGGCGCCGCATGGGCGCCGCCATCTTGGCGCGGATCTCCGCTCCCCGATGACGTCACGGGGAGCGGTGATCCGTTGCCATGACAGCATCGGGCCTCACGAAGGCCCGAAGCTGTCTCGTTTTAACCTATTCATTACAATGTGCTATCAGCACATTGTAATGAATGAGGAGTAAAATCCCCATATACTGCCATATTGCAGTATGGCAGTATATGGTAGGATCGATCAGACAACCTAGGGTTAAAGTACCCTAGGGAGTCTGAAAAATAGTTAAAGTGAAAGTAAAAAAAAGTTTAAAAAAAAAAAATTATATTAAAAAAACCTAAAAATTCAAATCACCCCCCTTTCCCTAGAACTGATATTAATATTAATAAACAGTAAAAATCATAAACACATCAGGTATTGACGCGTCCGAAAATGTCCGATCTATCAAAATATAATAACGGTTTTTCACTGCGTTTAACCCCGTAACGGAAAATAGCGTCCAAAGTCAAAAATGACATTTTTTTGCCATTTTGGAAAATATAAAAAAATTAATAAAAAGTGATCAAAAGGTCGCACAGTCCCAAAAATTATAGTAATGAAAACGCCATCAAAAGTCGCAAAAAATGACACCACCCACAGCTCCGTACACCAAAGTATGAAAAAGTTATTAGCGCCAGAAGATGGCAAAATCAAAAAAAAAATTTTTGTACAGGAGGTTTTAAAGGAAACCTACCACTTCAAAATGACCCTTCTGACCCACAAATACCTTTAGCTTGCTCATGATGAACTGATGCTGGACCATATTTTCATTTAACCCAGAAACCGCTGTATTCGAACATATTTTATTTCTTTGCTTTACTAAAATCTTCCTTCGGCGCTTCTGTGTGCGTCACACAGCGCGCACCACGGATCCTGCTGCTCCATAAAGCTCGCGACCGTCGATCGCGTCGGCGCCGCGCCAGTGTGAAATGTTGTCGTGCCCGAGAGCCGGTGACGTCACCGTGCTCTCGGGCACACTAGCGCATGCGCAGCAGCTCGCCGACTCGCGTCTCGGCCGGCTTTTCACTGCGCATGCGCGAAGTCCCGAAGCCTCGTAGTATCGCGAGGCTTCGGGGAGAAGACCGTGGGGGTGAGTGCACTAAAAAAAAAAACTATGCTCGCCGCTCCCACCAACGAGAGGGGGGTTCCTTCCACTGCCACCAATGATGAATAAAAGTTTTAATGCACTTCAAGCCCCCTGACACCAATGTTTATTAAAATGCATATCTATTAAAAAAAAATATATATATATTACACACACACACACAAATATATATGTATATATTTATTTATTTAAATAAATATATGTGCATGTATATATAAATAAATATATATGTGTATTTATTTATATAAGTAAATATAGATGTGTGTGTGTGTGTATACATTAATATATTTCTTTATATAACTAAATATATACACACACATATATATATTTATTTTTTCAAAAGAATGCTGACACCAATTTATATATATATATATATCATAAGAACCGCTCACACTAATGATACGTATGTATCATTAACCCCTGAAACCAATGAAATGCATTTATATACATATATATTTATATATCCACACACACGTATATATACATTTATATGTATATGCATATATATATACACACACATATATATTTCAAAAACACATACATGTATATACATGCATATATATATATATATATATATATATATATATATATATATATATACACACACACATACACAAATCTAACATTGCTTTTAGGTATCATATATATATATATATATATATATATATATATATATATATATGTATATAAATACATATATATAAAGACCCGTGGCACCAATGTTTTTGTGTGTGTGTATATATATACCTAAAAGCAATGTTAGATTTGTGTATGTGTGTATATATATATATATATATATATCCTTACATACCAATCGACATTACATTTTTGTTATTCCAAATGCTATCTATCTTTTTTTGAACCATAGTGCCGCACAAAGAATAGGATTGAGATAATCAACTTTTACCTTTTGTCTAATCTAATTTGAATATCCAAACAACAACCTCTAAAAGGATGTGTTTTCTTATCAGTGGCAGAACTCAGAGATAATTTACTTGTCTTCATCAGTCTGCAGCTGAACTTCCAGGTTGAAAGATGTAAGTAGGAAACCTCCCATACGATTTTATGCTTCTGGTATAACAAATTTTATTTTTCCAAAACTAAACTATCTAAATATCTGTTTATATGATTAATATTCTCTATTTCTCTTCCTCTGTTTTGTACCCAAATTGTTTCAAAATGTGTTGATTTTAACCTATTCATCACAATGTTTGCTTACATGCAAGTAGCAAAATTTAAGAATATGGTAACAGTAACGTGTGCATCTAAGGCTGCATTCACACTGCTGTATTAGGGACGTATATACATTGAATATACGTCTCCCACAGACAGCAAAGGGAGCATACGCTGCAGCACAAGTGTGGCTCCATTTCTCATGGAAAAGATAGGACATGTCCTATCTTTTCCCATAGTACGTCGCCGTTCCCCATGTTTCTTTATGGAGAGAAATTTTTAAAACCAATTTTAAAAATTCCAAATATCTAAATTGGAAATTTTTTTTTCATAAGAATGCATTCACATGACCGTATGAAAAAGTAGAGCATGTCCCCTATTTCAGTTCCGTATGCCCTAGAAGTCTATGGGGACGTATAAAATACAGGTTGCATATGTGCTGCATACGGATGAAAAATGTCACATATATACGGGCTCATACGGCACAGAAATATAGGGCTGGAGAAATCATATGTTCGTCTCAATGCAGCCATTTTTCTGAAAGATTTTGCAATTTTCTTCTACATGGATTTCTGCACTCAAGGGGGTGTTCGGTTGCTCATTTGGACCGTTAACCAGATTTAACATTCAACGTCATACAGAATATTTTTGCATGCCCCATGTTAAAGATTCACCAACGAAAAAAAAATTGCACTTTGTCTGAGCAATGCAGCAAATGCCAGAATAATGTGCTCTATAAATCCTAAATCTGGTGCACTCTGCACTATACACAGGTAAATGCATACAGTACAGTGCACTGTAAATGTGGACCTATGTAGCAAAGAATTGTCTCCCAATTTTCAAAAAAATTATTATTATATTGATTGAAGTCTGTCTATGTCACCCAATTACTAACAAAGCAAGTATTCTTTTTATCTCTATCTCCCTCATCCATCTTCTCTCTCTAAAATAACCCACCTCTAAACTAATGTATTTGTTTATTTGCAGATTTTATTGTCTTCTCCAGTCTCCTGTTGCTGTGAGTAAGATTACTTATTGACTTTAATGGTTTTTAGACAAAGCTTATTGTTCTACTTTATCACCCCAAAAAGACAACCCGGAGCCAAAGTTTAGAATAAATGTAAACTGATCTTTGCTTTTGTACTTACAGATTGTCTTTAGAAGTATTGACACGAGCGCTGCAATTCAATACAACGTGCTGTACAGAAAACGGTAAATTTACTTTATTTAATTTAGTAATTTATATATAGTTTAATTAGTTCATTATAAACATAATCCAATATAAATTCAATTTTATTTTATAGGCCTCTGTTTTTTTCAATAATCACAAGGTCATCAACTTACATCTGATTTGTTCACATTGCGTAAGTAACTTTCATTTATTCAAAGTCAATATTTGATATATTGTCATTTATTCAAAGTGAATCTGATAGCTATTAAAGGAAACCCACCACTTCCAATGGTGTTTATAAGTTGCAAATGGCGTGCACCAGCTCAGGGTGAGCTTGTGCCGGCGCTTTTTGGCGTTATGTTTTTAAACCGATATAAAGTGTTTAAACGCTTTATTAATCTTTATATAGGAAGTGGCAGCACCGCACCGTAGTACGTGCGCTGCGCGCACGACCGCTTTGTGCACATGAACAGGAAGTGGTTGCGCGCATGGTGCGCCGAGCACCATCCAGGGTGCGGTGAAGGTACTTGTATATAAAGATTAATAAAGCGTTTAAACGCTTTATATCAGTTCAAAAACATTACGGAAATAAGCACCTGCACAAGATCACCCTGATTATAACTACCATCGGAAGTGGTGGGTTTCCTTTAAACATTTTCTTATGCATTACAGATAATGTAAATACTCTAGTATATGCAGACCCGGGTATTGCACTATTGACTGGATTATAAGTCTAGGGTGGGAAATGCATTGGTTACAGCCTCCACCCAGTATATACCTATCCAGCCAATGCCCCCAATAATATTGCTAGTCAGCCCATACCCCCACAATGCATATAGCCAGCCCCTGCCCCCCCAGTTTATAGCCAGACCCTACCCCCCAGTTTAATGCCAGCCCAGTGGCGTAACTACCGCCGTAGCGGTTTCTATGGGGTCGGTGAGCTTCAGGGGCCCGGGCAGTGGCACAATCACAATGTCTGCAGACTGCGCTGCATTTCCGTACCCGATCCGACCGCCGCCCGGGCCCTGCTATACGGCGCATTAAGGTAAACGATCAATCCCTTGACCCGCCCCCTCTTTATCACACCCGCCCCAGAGTTTCTGACCCATCCAGCCCCACCTCTCCTGCGTCCGACCGCTACGCTGCTCCCACGACTGCCTGGCCGTTACCCCGGTCCCGCGGTCGCCCGGCCGGCACACTGGTCCAGGAGCTGCCTGCTGGTCCTCCACACTGCTTCCGCGGCTGCACGGCCGCCACAATGCTCTCGCGGCCACCTGGCCGGTAGCCTGGTCCCACGGCCAGCACACTGCTCCCGCAGCTGTCCACCCGCCCTTCACACTGCTCCCGCGGCTGCCCGGTCAGCATGATGCTCTCATGGCCGCCTGGCCGGTACCCTGGTCCCGCAGCCTCCCGGCCGGCACACTGGTCCGGGAGCTGTCCGCCGGCCCTCAATGCTGCTCCCACGGCTCACCGCCCTCAACTCTGCTCCCGTGGCCACCCTTCCTCCACACTGCTTCCTCGGCCGCCATGTTGCTGCCGTGGCTGCCCGGCCGGCACACTTCCTAGTCTCGCAGGATAACTGACCCACCCCACTGCACATCAGCCGGTCTGCAAGAAATGTAATTCCCTAAATATGTATGTATAGTTAATGAATGTGTGTATATGCTGTGCGTGTGTATATGCTGTGCGTGTGAATATGCTGTGTGTGTGTATATGCTGTGCGTGTGTATATGTGGTGTGTGTGCTGTGATTGTGTATATGCTGTGTGTGTGTATATGCTGTGCGTGTGTATATGCTGTGCGTGTGAATATGCTGTGTGTGTGTGCTGTGATTGTGTATATGCTGTGTGTGTGTATATGCTGTGCGTGTGTATATGCTGTGCGTGTGAATATGCTGTGTGTGTGTGCTGTGATTGTGTATATGCTGTGTGTGTGTATATGCTGTGCGTGTGTATATGCTGTGCGTGTGTATATGCTGTGCGTGTGAATATGCTGTGTGTGTGTGCTGTGATTGTGTATATGCTGTGTGTGTGTATATGCTGTGCGTGTGTATATGCTGTGCGTGTGAATATGCTGTGTGTGTGTGCTGTGATTGTGTATATGCTGTGTGTGTGTATATGCTGTGCGTGTGTATATGCTGTGCGTGTGTATATGCTGTGCGTGTGAATATGCTGTGTGTGTGTGCTGTGATTGTGTATATGCTGTGTGTGTGTGTATGCTGTGCTTGTGTCTATGCTGTGTGTGTGTATATGCTGTGCGTGTGTGTGTGTATATGCTGTATGTATATATGCTGTGTGTGTGTATGTATATATATATGCTGTGTGTGTATATGCTGCATATACTGAATGTATGATTATAAGCTGTATGTATATGCATTTTGTGTGAATATACTGTATATAGATTCAGTATGTGGGTATATGGTGTTGTTATACTGCATGTTTGTGTATACACATTGGGTGTATACTGTATGTAAAAGAATATGATGTATGTATGCTATATGTATGTATATAAACAGTATGCATGCAACTTTGATGCATATATACTGTATGTATGTACAGTGAGTTTGTATATACTGTATGTATTAGTGTATAAATGTATATAGGAGTACATGAATGTGTGCTTATGAGTGTATACGTATGTATGTGTGGACGAGTATATAAAAGTGAGTGTAGAATGTTATGTTGTGTATTTCAGTGTGTACATGTTAGTAATTGTATAAATGTGTGTGTATGTATGAATATTTTGAAGGGGGGCCCCATGCAAAAATCTGTTATGGAGCCCTGCTTCTCCTAGTTACGCCAGTGAGCCAGCCCCTCCCCCCTAATACATAGCCAGCAGCACAAGCCCACAGTATACAGTTATAAACAGCCAGTCGGCCAGGGCTATTCACACCCTAGTAAAAAAACAAACTCTGTACTCACCGTTTTGAAAACCAACACTCACCGCCCGCAGGTCCTCTGCTTTCTCGCGATGCTCTGGCTGTGTCCCTGCCGCTTCCTGTTATCTTAGTTTGTGCGTGCCTATAGCTGATCACACATTATGATGTCACCAGTAGTAAAAGCACACATAGATAATAACTAAGGCTCCTTAATTTTGATGCTTGCGCTGTTCACCGCTACTCCTCAATGCCTGGATCACCTAGAAAAGGAAATTATAATTAGCAGGCCAGAGTACAGGCACAATGGGGCAGATCTATCAAGCTGTCTGAAAGTCAGAATATTTCGAGTTTCCCATGCCAACCAATCACAGCTCCACTTTAAAATATTCATGAGCACTGGTAAAATGAAAGCTGAGCTGTGATTGGTTGCCATGGTGAACTAGAAAAATTGTGACTTTCAGACAGCTTGATAAATCTGCCCCAGTATGTCATTTGCTCCAGGCTGCTAATTATGAATGCCTCTCGCACCTCTCTCTCCCATGCTTGGAGAGTCAGATGACTCCTGGTGATCCCAGCATTGAGGGCTACCGATGAATAGCGCAGGCTATTAGTGTACACTATGGTAACTGGTAATACTCTTGTATTTGTCAAAATGTGGTGACCGTTTCCCTTACATTATCATATATATACTTATTCATTCTGTATCTGCTTCAGAGTATTAGTGTATTAAATTTTTATTAATTTTTTTTTTAAATTTCATAGCTATATATAATATAATTAGTAGAGATGAGCGAACATGCTCGTCCGAGCTTGATGCTCGGTCGAGCATTAGGGTACTCGAAACTGCTCGTTGCTCGGACGAATACTTTGCCCGCTCGAGAAAATGGCAGCTCCCGCCGTTTTGCTTTTTGGCGGCCAGAAACAGAGCCAATCACAAGCCAGGAGACTCTGCACTCCACCCAGCATGACGTGGTACCCTTACACGTCGATAGCAGTGGTTGGCTGGCCAGATCAGGTGACCCTGGGATAGACTAGCCGCTGGCCGCGCTGCTCGGATCATTCTGTCTCTGGATGCCGCTAGGGAGAGAGCTGCTGCTGGTCAGGGAAAGCGTTAGGGTGTTCTATTAGCTTACTGTTAGGCAGGAGTGATTCTCAAAGAACCCAACAGCCCTTCTTAGGGCTACAATAACGTTCTACTTTTTTTATTTTAATTTGCATCTTTTACCATTTTGTGAGGAATTAGCAGGGGGACTTGCTACCGTTGTGTTTAGCTCTTAGTGGCACACATATCCATAGCAAAGACCGAAGTGGGAAAATTCAGTAGGGGTTGGATTTCTATTAGGCAATAACTCAGTGTCATCTCATCTGGCATAGTAGTGTGCTTCCTTTGATACTTGGCTAGAAAATAGCCATAGGAGAATACAAATAGCTTCTTGAAGCCTACAGTAGCGTTCTATATATTTGATTTCTGGTTGATCTGCTGGTGGCTGTAGTTTCTGCAGTGCATGTACTTGCCAATTCTGAGCAATTTGTGGAGAGACTTGCGACCGCTGTGTTCTGCGCTTAGTGGCGCACATATCCATAGCAAAGGCTGAAGTGGGAAAATTCAGTAGGGGTTGGATTTCTATTAGGCAATAACTCAGTGTCATCTCATCTGGCATAGTACTGTGCTTCCTTTGATACTTGGCTAGAAAATAGCCATAGGAGAATACAAATAGCTTCTTGAAGCCTACAGTAGCGTTCTATATATTTGATTTCTGGTTGATCTGCTGGTGGCTGTAGTTTCTGCAGTGCATGTACTTGCCAATTCTGAGCAATTTGTAGTGAGACTTGCGACCGCTGTGTTCTGCGCTTAGTGGCGCACATATCCATAGCAAAGGCTGAAGTGGGAAAATTCAGTAGGGGTTGGATTTCTATTAGGCAATAACTCAGTGTCATCTCATCTGGCATAGTAGTGTGCTTCCTTTGATACTTGGCTAGAAAATAGCCATAGGAGAATACAAATAGCTTCTTGAAGCCTACAGTAGCGTTCTATATATTTGATTTCTGGTTGATCTGCTGGTGGCTGTAGTTTCTGCAGTGCATGTACTTGCCAATTCTGAGCAATTTGTAGTGAGACTTGCGACCGCTGTGTTCTGCGCTTAGTGGCGCACATATCCATAGCAAAGGCTGAAGTGGGAAAATTCAGTAGGGGTTGGATTTCTATTAGGCAATAACTCAGTGTCATCTCATCTGGCATAGTAGTGTGCTTCCTTTGATACTTGGCTAGAAAATAGCCATAGGAGAATACAAATAGCTTCTTGAAGCCTACAGTAGCGTTCTATATATTTGATTTCTGGTTGATCTGCTGGTGGCTGTACTTTCTGCAGTGCATGTACTTGCCAATTCTGAGCAATTTGTAGTGAGACTTGCGACCGCTGTGTTCTGCGCTTAGTGGCGCACATATCCATAGCAAAGGCTGAAGTGGGAAAATTCAGTAGGGGTTGGATTTCTATTAGGCAATAACTCAGTGTCATCTCATCTGGCATAGTAGTGTGCTTCCTTTGATACTTGGCTAGAAAATAGCCATAGGAGAATACAAATAGCTTCTTGAAGCCTACAGTAGCGTTCTATATATTTGATTTCTGGTTGATCTGCTGGTGGCTGTAGTTTCTGCAGTGCATGTACTTGCCAATTCTGAGCAATTTGTAGTGAGACTTGCGACCGCTGTGTTCTGCGCTTAGTGGCGCACATATCCATAGCAAAGGCTGAAGTGGGAAAATTCAGTAGGGGTTGGATTTCTATTAGGCAATAACTCAGTGTCATCTCATCTGGCATAGTAGTGTGCTTCCTTTGATACTTGGCTAGAAAATAGCCATAGGAGAATACAAATAGCTTCTTGAAGCCTACAGTAGCGTTCTATATATTTGATTTCTGGTTGATCTGCTGGTGGCTGTAGTTTCTGCAGTGCATGTACTTGCCAATTCTGAGCAATTTGTAGTGAGACTTGCGACCGCTGTGTTCTGCGCTTAGTGGCGCACATATCCATAGCAAAGGCTGAAGTGGCAAAATTCAGTAGGGGTTGGATTTCTATTAGGCAATAACTCAGTGTCATCTCATCTGGCATAGTAGTGTGCTTCCTTTGATACTTGGCTAGAAAATAGCCATAGGAGAATACAAATAGCTTCTTGAAGCCTACAGTAGCATTCTATATATTTGATTTCTGGTTGATCTGCTGGTGGCTGTAGTTTCTGCAGTGCATGTACTTGCCAATTCTGAGCAATTTGTAGTGAGACTTGCGACCGCTGTGTTCTGCGCTTAGTGGCGCACATATCCATAGCAAAGGCTGAAGTGGGAAAATTCAGTAGGGGTTGGATTTCTATTAGGCAATAACTCAGTGTCATCTCATCTGGCATAGTAGTGTGCTTCCTTTGATACTTGGCTAGAAAATAGCCATAGGAGAATACAAATAGCTTCTTGAAGCCTACAGTAGCGTTCTATATATTTGATTTCTGGTTGATCTGCTGGTGGCTGTAGTTTCTGCAGTGCATGTACTTGCCAATTCTGAGCAATTTGTAGTGAGACTTGCGACCGCTGTGTTCTGCGCTTAGTGGCGCACATATCCATAGCAAAGGCTGAAGTGGCAAAATTCAGTAGGGGTTGGATTTCTATTAGGCAATAACTCAGTGTCATCTCATCTGGCATAGTAGTGTGCTTCCTTTGATACTTGGCTAGAAAATAGCCATAGGAGAATACAAATAGCTTCTTGAAGCCTACAGTAGCATTCTATATATTTGATTTCTGGTTGATCTGCTGGTGGCTGTAGTTTCTGCAGTGCATGTACTTGCCAATTCTGAGCAATTTGTAGTGAGACTTGCGACCGCTGTGTTCTGCGCTTAGTGGCGCACATATCCATAGCAAAGGCTGAAGTGGCAAAATTCAGTAGGGGTTGGATTTCTATTAGGCAATAACTCAGTGTCATCTCATCTGGCATAGTAGTGTGCTTCCTTTGATACTTGGCTAGAAAATAGCCATAGCAATAGGATAGGATTGTTTGGTTCTAAAAACTCAAAAAAAAACAAAAAACACAAAAAAAAACAAAAAACACAAAAAAAACACACAAAAAAAAAAAAAAAAGTAAAAAAAAAAAAAAAGTTATAACTCTCATTTTAAAAATGTTTAACCCCAGGGCTAGGGGTAGAGGACGAGGGCGGGGACGTGGGCGTCCAACTACTGCAGGGGTCAGAGGCCGTGGTCCTGGGCGGGGTGAGACACCACCTGCTGATGAGGGAGCAGGGGAACGCCGCAGAGCTACACTCCCTAGGTTCATGTCTGAAGTTACTGGGACTCGTGGTAGAGCACTGTTGAGGCCAGAACAGTGCGAACAGGTGATGTCGTGGATTGCTGACAATGCTTCGAGCAATTTGTCCACCACCAGTCAGTCTTCCACGCAGTCCACCCATGTCACCGAAATCCCCACTCCTCCAGCTCCTGCACCTCAGCCTCCTCCCCCCCAGTCTGCCCCCTCCCAGGAAAATTTGCCATTTGAACCGGCATACTCTGAGGAACTGTTTTCTGGACCCTTCCCACAGTCACAAACCACTTGTCCGGTTGCTGCTGAGCAATTTTCCGATGCCCAGGTTTTCCACCAGTCACAGTCTGTGGGTGATGATGACCTTCTTGACGTAGTGGAAGTGTGTAAAGAGGTGTCCGACGATGAGGAGACACGGTTGTCAGACAGTGGGGAAGTTGTTGTCAGGGCAGGAAGTCCGAGGGGGGAGCAGACTGAGGGATCGGAGGATGATGAGGTGACAGACCCAAGCTGGGTTGAGAGGCCGGGTGAACACAGTGCTTCTGAGACGGAGGAGAGTCCTCGACCTGAACAGGTTGGAAGAGGCAGTGGTGGGGCCAGACGGAGAGGCAGGGCCAGAGCTGGTGCATCAGCGCCACTGTCAACTAGTGAAGCTCCCGTGGTGAGGGCTCTTGCGGCGAGGGCTAGATCTTCAGAAGTGTGGAGGTTCTTTAAGGAAACACCGGATGACCGACGGACTGTGGTGTGCAACATTTGCCAAACCAGGCTCAGCAGGGGTTCCACCACTACTAGCTTAACTACCACCAGTATGCGCAGGCATATGAATGCTAAGCACCCCACTCAGTGGCAACAAGCCCGTTCACCTCCGGCCGTGCACACCACTGCTCCTTCCCCTGTGTCAGCTGCTAGTCAGCCCCCTGCCCAGGACCCTGGCCCAAAAACCCCATCGTCGCCTCCACGATCCTCCACAGCATCCACCAGCGTTCAGCTCTCCATACCCCAGACGCTGGAGCGGAAACGCAAATATAGTGCAACCCACCCGCACGCCCAAGCCCTTAATGTGCACATCTCCAGATTGCTTAGCCTGGAGATGCTGCCCTATAGGCTAGTAGAGACCGAGGCCTTTCGCAACCTCATGGCGGCGGCCGCCCCTCGGTATTCGGTCCCCAGCCGCCACTACTTTTCCCGATGTGCCGTCCCAGCCCTGCACCAGCACGTGTCAGACAACATCATCCGTGCCCTGACCAACGCCGTTTCTGACAAGGTCCACCTGACCACGGACACGTGGACGAGTGCTGCCGGGCAGGGCCACTATATATCGCTGACGGCACATTGGGTTAACTTGGTGGAGGCTGGGACCGAGACTGACCCTGGGGCTGCTCATATACTGCCGACGCCGAGGATTGCGGGGCCTACCTCGGTCCAGGTGTTTCAGGCCTACTATGCCTCCTCCTCCTCCCACCCCTCCTCCACCTCCTCCTCCGAACTACCATCCGTGGGCACGGCGCCATCAGTCGGTAGCTCTAGGCACAGCAGCAGTGCCGTCGCTAAGCGACAGCAGGCGGTGCTCAAACTGCTGAGCCTAGGCGACAAAAGGCACACCGCCCAAGAGCTATTACAGGGCATCACGGCGCAGACTGATCTGTGGCTGGCACCGCTGAACCTCAAGCCGGGAATGGTTGTGTGTGACAACGGCCGTAACCTGGTGGCGGCTCTGCAACTCGGCAGACTGACACATGTGCCATGCCTGGCCCATGTGTTAAATCTGATAGTGCAGCGTTTCCTCAAGACATACCCCAATCTGTCTGATTTGCTCACGAAGGTGCGCCGCATCTGTGCGCATTTCAGGAAGTCCAGCCCAGATGCTGCCACTCTCAGGGCAGCGCAGCGCCGCCTCCAACTGCCCGCTCACCGACTGTTGTGCGACGTGCCCACGAGGTGGAATTCAACACTGACCATGTTATCCAGAGTTTACCAGCAGCGCAGAGCGATTGTAGACTGCCAGATGTCAACTTCCACCAGAACTGGTAGTCAGGTCAGTCAGCTTCCTCAAGTCTACAATGAGGAGTGGACGTGGATGTCTGATATCTGTCAGGTGCTGAGTAACTTTGAGGAGTCAACACAGATGGTCAGTGGCGATGCCGCCATCATCAGCCTCACCATCCCGCTGCTTGGCCTGTTGAAAAACTCTCTGGTCAGCATGAAGTCGGAAGCTTTGCGCTCGTCACAAGAGACGGGGGAAGAATATTCCCTTGTTGATAGCCAAAGCACCCTGAGGTCTGTTTCTCAGCGCATATCGGAGGAGGTGGAGGTGGAGGAGGATGAGGAGGAAGAGGAGGAGAATGTTGGCGAGACACAAGAGGGGACCATTGTTGAGTCCTTCACTGTTCAGCGTGTATGGGCAGAAGAAGAGGAGTTGGAGGAGTTGGAGGAGGAGGAAATGGACAGTCAGGCCAGTGAGGGGAGTGAATTCTTACGCGTTGGTACTCTGGCGCATATGGCAGATTTCATGCTAGGCTGCCTATCCCGTGACCCTCGCGTTCAAAGAATTTATTCCAGCACCGATTACTGGGTGTTCACTCTCCTGGACCCACGGTACAAGCAAAATCTTGCCACTCTCATCCCTGCAGAGGAAAGGAGTGTGAGAATGCATGAATACCAGCAGGCCCTGGTGCACAAGCTGAAACAGTATTTCCCTTCTGACAGCGCTAGCGGCAGAGTGCGTAGTTCTGCGGGACAAGTAGCGAGGGAGAGTAGGCGAGCAGGCAGCTTGTCCAGCACTGGCAAGGGTACGCTTTACAAGGCTTTTGCCAGCTTTATGTCACCCCAGCAAGACACTGTCACCTGTCCCCAGTCTCGGCAGAGTAGGGCTGATCTTTACAGAAAGATGGTGAGGGAGTACGTAGCTGACCATACCATCGTCCTAAATGATCACACAGCTCCCTACAACTACTGGGTTTCAAAGCTGGACATGTGGCACGAACTGGCGCTGTACGCCTTGGAGGTTCTTGCCTGCCCTGCCGCTAGCGTCTTGTCCGAGCGGGTTTTCAGTGCAGCTGGTGGCATCATCACCGATAAGCGTACACGCCTGTCGACTGACAGCGCTGACAGGCTGACGCTTATTAAAATGAATAAAGGCTGGATTTCTCAGAATTTCCAATCTCCACCAGGTGAAGGAAGCTCAACCTGAATAATTGATCCACTCCTCCTCCTCCTCCTCATTTTCCTCCTTCTCCTCCTCTTTGTACAGTAAAGCAGAGGAAAATGGCTATTTTTTGACAGGGCCCACTGGCTCTTGCTATACTTCATGCATTTAATTTTTCTGGAGGGCCACCTACCCGGTCCTCTGTTTGAAACAATTTTTGTGAGTGCCACATACAGGCACTCAATCTATTCCATTTTTCTGGAGGGCCACCTACCCGGTCCTCTGGTTTGAACAATTTTTGGGACTGCCACATACAGGCACTCAATCTATTCCATTTTACTGGAGGGCCACCTACCTGCTCCTCTGGTTTGAAGAATTTTTGGGACTGCCACATACAGGCACTCAATCTATTCCATTTTACTGGAGGGCCACCTACCTGCTCCTCTGGTTTGAAACATTTTTGGGACTGCCACATACAGGCACTCAATCTATCCCATTTTACTGGAGGGCCACCTACCTGCTCCTCTGGTTTGAACAATTTTTGGGACTGCCACATACAGGCACTCAATCTATTCCATTTTACTGGAGGGCCACCTACCTGCTCCTCTGGTTTGAAACATTTTTGGGACTGCCACATACAGGCACTCAATCTATCCCATTTTACTGGAGGGCCACCTACCTGCTCCTCTGGTTTGAAACATTTTTGGGACTGCCACATACAGGCACTCAATCTATCCCATTTTACTGGAGGGCCACCTACCTGCTCCTCTGGTTTGAAACATTTTTGGGACTGCCACATACAGGCACTCAATCTATTCCATTTTACTGCAGGGCCACCTACCTGCTCCTCTGGTTTGAACAATTTTTGGGACTGCCACATACAGGCACTCAATCTATTCCATTTTACTGGAGGGCCACCTACCTGCTCCTCTGGTTTGAAGAATTTTTGGGACTGCCACATACAGGCACTCAATCTATTCCATTTTACTGGAGGGCCACCTACCTGCTCCTCTGGTTTGAAACATTTTTGGGACTGCCACATACAGGCACTCAATCTATCCCATTTTACTGGAGGGCCACCTACCTGCTCCTCTGGTTTGAACAATTTTTGGGACTGCCACATACAGGCACTCAATCTATTCCATTTTACTGGAGGGCCACCTACCTGCTCCTCTGGTTTGAAACATTTTTGGGACTGCCACATACAGGCACTCAATCTATCCCATTTTACTGGAGGGCCACCTACCTGCTCCTCTGGTTTGAAACATTTTTGGGACTGCCACATACAGGCACTCAATCTATCCCATTTTACTGGAGGGCCACCTACCTGCTCCTCTGGTTTGAACAATTTTTGGGACTGCCACATACAGGCACTCAATCTATCCCATTTTACTGGAGGGCCACCTACCTGCTCCTCTGGTTTGAAAAATGTTTGGGACTGCCACATACAGGCACTATCCAAATTAAATTGTCTCCATAGCAGCCTCCACACGTTGTCTCCATTCCTACCTCCAAAAGTCGTCCATATAGCTGCCTCCATACATCGTCCCTTTATCAAACGAGGTGTGTCAGGCAGAAATTTGGGTTGTTTTCATGGATTCCACATCAAAGTTGTTAACTTTGTCGCCACCCTGCTGTGTTATCCACAAAATATACTGGCAAACTTTTACCATTTAGGGATATTATTTCAGCGCTTCTTGCGCATCTGTTTACATTCCCCTCACCCGCCATATCCTAAACTTATAAGAACGCTACTACACTTGATCTTATACAAAAGTGCTGTTTGGGGAGTAGCCTAGAGACAGGGGCTTGGATTTGCGAAAGCTCGCCTGGCAGCGGAGCGCCAGCTCCATGCGCATCATGCGCTTCTTGCGCATCTGTTTACATTCCCCTCACCCGGCATATCCTAAACTTATAAGAACGCTACTACACTTGATCTTATACAAAAGGTTCTTAGAAGTGCTGTTTGGGGAGTAGCCTAGAGACAGGGGCTTGGATTGGCGAAAGCTCGCCTGGCAGCGGAGCGCCAGCTCCATGCCAAGATCCAACTAACATAGTTTTAACTGCAGCACCTTTAATCTACTACTAGTTCACTGCCTCCATACATGGTCCCCTTATCAAACGAGCTGTGTCAGGCAGAATTTTGGGTTGTTTTCATGGCTTCCATGTTAACTTTGTCGCCACCCTGCTGTGTAATCCACAAAATATACTGGCAAACTTTTATCATGTACCGATATTATTTGAGCACTTCTTGCTCACCTCCTTTGGTTCCTCTCTGCCACCCATTGGTTTGAAGCCTGAGTCCATTTAGGGTATGTCGCCATGACACTCTCTAGCCTGCTGCCGCTGCCTCTGCATGCCGTCCCCTATAGTGTCAGGGTCAATTATTGCATGTTTTAGATGCTATCTAGCTTCATTCTGTCACTCTGTCATGGCCATGCTGTTGCCCATAATTTTGGCATAATGGTGCGATTAGGCAGCCTCAGAGGCATCCATGCATGCTGCCCCTGCTGTTTCCTGTCCATTTCCGTGGTGTTTCCATCCTTTTCTGAGGTTCCCAGGTGTTTGGCCAAGCTTCCCTGTGCAGAGCCTTGGTCCCCTTGAAAAATGCTCGAGTCTCCCATTGACTTCAATGGGGTTCGTTATTCGAGACGAGCACTCGAGCATCGGGAAAAGTTCGTCTCGAATAACGAGTACCCGAGCATTTTAGTGTTCGCTCATCTCTAATAATTAGTTTATCAAATCTCTTTTTTAGAATACAATACTGTCTTTCTAAGAAAATATGCCGTCTTGCCTTGTGAACCACTGCCTTAACAAGTCTGGGAAAAAGGCTTCAAGTGAAAATATCATGATACATAAATTTCCAAGTGATCGTGAAAGAGTTAAATTGTGGCTTCTACAAACAGGCCAAATTTTTCAAAATGTAGAGAGTATGGCTGACAAAATATGTCATGGAAGTAAGCAAAATAAATATGCACTGTGCTCATTGCACTTTGAAAAAGACTGTTATTTAGTCACATCAACCGGTCGAGTCCTGAAAAAGGATGCCCTTCCAACCCTGTTTCCGCGAGTTCCAGAAGGAGAATCGGTGATTGCGGAAAGTCTAAAGAAGGACAGAAAACGAAATAGAAAAAGACCTTTAGAGTTGACTAGAACAAAGGCAAATGCAGTTCCATCCACTTCATTAGAAGAACCTGGGGTTCAAGAATGTGTCTTAGACAAACAGATGCATAGTGTTGGTACACAAACTGACTACACTTTGCTAAATTCAGAATTGGTTTTTGTACGTGATGAATTATTGCCCACTGCAATGGGCAGTGCTATATCTTCCACAGACATGTACTCAGCAAATCCAATGGCCTCCACCCCCATGTCGAGCAAATCGAGACAAATATTATATTCCATTACAGAGTTCACCTCACCATTGAAAAAAAAAGCCCATATTGAGACAGAAGACTTAGAAAGCCATGCTTTTTCAATGGAAGGTATAGGACCGCTTTCACCAATTGATTGTGATGCAGAAAAACAACCTGAATGCCCGACAGCAGAGTCTTCGTTTTCTGCAATAACATTGAATCATAAAGAAACAAGTTTTGTTCCTGAAAAACCGAGTATGGATTCTTCAGAGTTATTTGACTACCTCACACTTTTTCCTGAAAATCCACCTCCCACGGTTACATTCTCAAGTGAAAGGGAAATAGTAAACGATCGCAAGCTTATTATTTTTGAAAGTTGCTTGGACAATGTGCTAATGAAGGTACATTGTCAATTTGATCCAAATTGCAAAAACAGAGTAAAAACTATAAAAAAAACATTTCAAGGATCCTTTTTCAGAGTTACCGGTCAATGTTTTGGAGGACACAAATTTCACATTTTAGAATCCCAGCCAAAAATTAAAAACTATGCCTCTGGGAACCTTCTACTCGCAGCCTCGATACTATTTAGTGGACTGAACTTTCAAAAGGTTGCAGAACTATTTGAGATTTTTGGATTGGTTGGAATATCTCAGACGTCCTACTACAGATACCAAACTAAGTTTTTATTTCCTGTTATTGATTATGCATGGAAAGAAAATCAAAAGATAAATCAAGACAAAATAAGTAAAAAAGGTCTGTGTGTTGCAGGAGATGGGCAGTGTGACAGCCCTGGACACAGTGCCAAATACTGTGTGTACACAATTCTTGACACAATCACAGGTAAAATTTTAGATTTCGAAGTAGTGCAACGTTCACAGTGCAATTCTTCAGTAGCAATGGAGAAATTCGGCTTTGAGATTTGCATTAATCGACTAATAGAAAAAGGCTTCAAGATACGTATCTTTGCATCTGATAGACATGTCGGAATTAGAAAGAAATTAAAAGAAGATTATGAAACAATAAATCATCAGTTCGATATCTGGCACTATGCCAAGTCGCTGAAAAAAAAAATTACTTCTGCCAGCAAATTAAGACTTTGTAAAGAACTCGTGCCTTGGGTTGATAAGATCATCTTACATTTTTGGTGGTGTGTACAGAATTGTGAAAGAAATCCAAATCTTTTGCAGGAAAAATGGTCGTCTGTCCTAAACCATGTTGTGAATATACATGAATGGGAAGGAAATCTTTATTCAAAGTGTGGTCATGCACCATTGAATCCTGAGGACCATGATTTGTTTTGGTTGAAGCAAGGATTCCCACCATACAAAAATTTGGAAAGGATTGTAAAAAATGAACAATTGATCAAAGAACTTCCAAATCTCGTACATAACTGCCACACAGGAAGACTTGAAAACTTTCACAGTCTTGCATTAAAGTACAGATCAAAAAGAATACATTTTGGAATAGACTCGATGGAGGCACGCACAAAATTAGCAGCTTTAACACACAACAACAATGTTGGTAGGCCTCAAGCTGTTGTTCAATTTGAGAAAAAAACTTCTCAAAAAATCGGCACCAAAAGAACAACACTTGTAATACCTAAGGGGAAATCTCGGTGGTTTATACGTGATGTGTACGAAAAGGTCAGTGTGGATTACCTTGAGGACTTATCAATAAACGTATTACAACTGGCTCGAGGGGAATTAAACACGGATTGGACCTCCAGGGCTCCCACTTTGCCGCCGAATTTAGCTAATAAAGAGCGCCCAAACAAGGAGGAAATCCAACGACATAGACTGATTAGATTCAGATGCTCATCAGAACCTTTCTTGGCTAACCTTAGCTAATATTTGGGTTACTAGTTCATACCTTATGAGTGTGTTAAACACGTCAGTTTTACACTACATAACATGTTTAACAGTGAGGTAAATAAAAAAAGTTGTAGACATTGTTGAAATTTAAAAAAAAATGTTATTTTGCAAGAATTTTTTTGTTTATAATAAGTTCAAGAACATTAAAATTTTCACAAAGCTTGGTTGTATGATTTGTTTTACTTGTTTTTATCACACTTCAAACTAAAGTGAAGTTAAACCTCAGTGTTATAATATATCTCTTCACCATTTTGGAGAATGTTCCCTGTAAAACTGATAGTCTAATAAAACAAACAATTTTTTTTTAAATATTCCAAGTTTACTTCAAACAATGTAAATCTGAAACATAAAACCATAAATAAAAAATATAAACATTTTTTCCATTTTTTTATAATAAACAATAACACTTTGTTTACATCTTATAAACAGATCAATATTCCATGTTGATGTGTGACACAGGAAAAAAGATCAATAGCCATAAGTGGCTTTATTGAAAAATCATTTAAAAATCACATTGACATCATTGTAAAATTTAAGTAACCGTCACTGATGCCTGGCTATAAATAAATTAAAGGGTTTTCCCACGAAGACACGTTATGCTCTATCCTCGGGATAGGGCCTAACTTGTTGATCAGTGTGGGTCCCCTGCAGATCACGAGAACTTGTTACTCAGCCATCTCCGTCACTTCCATAGAGATAAATGGAGCGGAACAGTCATTACATATGCTCCCATTTTAGTCAGAGGACCGGCGAGGGATCAGTTGGACACCTCATTGTCATGATCTGTGTAGGTCTCAGCACTGAGACCCACAGTGAGCAGCAAGTTAGGCCATATCCTGTAGATAGGGCCTAACTTGCCCTCGTGGGAAAACCGCTTTCTTGGAATAAATAAACTTTGCATTGATGTCAATGGGATTATTAACTGATAATTTCAATCTGTAGTGCAAAAGGAGCCTTACTCAATTTTGTCAATGTAATATAGCAAACAAAAAAGAAAATTTTATAAATTAACATAATTTATAGTAACTAAATAACTTTTAAAAAATTATTCAAGAGCAAAAAATTCTGCTGCATCATCGTCGCAGGGTTTGAAACCAACGTATTCGTTGTCTGGATCAGGATATGTACTTCTAACAGAATTCACGACACAGGATGGTATTGGTCGCCTGTTCCCGACTCCGAGAAATCCATGAATCCATGTAGTGAAAGCACGGTAGGCTGTTTTCCGAATACATATGACAATGTTTAAATAAACAGAAAATTAATTTTAGAAGTAGTAAAAAATAAAAACCATATTTAAAATTTACAATCACAATTTTTGGTATCAAGTAATACCTTATGTAAGATTTTCTCTAAATTTTGTAGACATTTTTTAACAATTTCATTTAAGATAATGGATCACATTTATTGTGATTATGATTTTTCAGAATATTTAATTTCAATACCGGTTTACAATTTTGCGTGGTGGTGGACGAAGAAATTGTCCTGCAAGCCGTACATTAATTGACCCAGTGTCTTGTCTCCGGCAGTAGATATTGAACAAATCATGTTCAATTATGCAAGTCGATGACTGCAGGTACGGCTTGACATTTTGAATCTCAAAGCAACATATGGATTCAATGTTAGTGGGCATAGGAACACAGTGGGGGTCATTTATTAAGGGCCCGATTCGCGTTTTCCCGACGTGTTACCCGAATATTTCCGTTTTGCGCCGCTTGTACTTAAATTGCCCCGGGATTTTGGCGCACGCGATCGGATTGTGGCGCATCGGCGCTGGCATGCGCGCGACGGAAATCGGGGGGCGTGGCCGAACGAAAACCCGACGTATTCGGAAAAACCGCCGCATTTAAAAACCGAAAATGTGTCGCATAAGGACCGCTTACCTTCACCTGGTCCAGCTCGGTGCATTCCGGCGCGATGAGTTTACTTTCAGCGCAGCAGCGCCACCTGGTGGACGGCGGAAGAACTACCTTATTAAATCCCGGCCGGACCCGAATCCAGAGCGGAGAAGCCGCCGCTGGAACGCGAATGGACCGGGTAAGTAAATTTGCCCCAGTGTGTACAAGTACACCATGAAATAGATCCTATCCTGTTTTCTTCTTCTTCTTCATGAAAAACTACATATCGAAGATTCTCACTTATGCGGGGGTTATCAGGGAAACACTGCAAGGTTGATGATCTTGATGACAACTGAAGATCTAATTCAGCAATTAAATCTTGCATCTAGAACAAATACAATTTTTTTAGTTGATATTCTAATTGCTGAATTGAATTTAAAGGCCCTGTTATAACTTACCTCCTGATCCAATTCAACTGTTGAGTTATTACCCGTTTGTTCGGTCTCCATATTTTGTTGGTACACTTCATGAATCCCAACCACTTCATTAATTGTAGAAGGAGACTCTAAAAACAGAGCCTAAAAGATTTGAATAAAATCAATATTAAAATCAAGAAAAAAAAATTGTAATTGATTGAAGAAATCTTAGTACACACGATGATGAATGTTTTTGATCCATGCCTTATTACGTCTACAGCTCATTCACACAGAGATAAGAGCTATTGGATAATAATAGCGGTGGTTTTGGTGGTAACCCTTGGAGTATATACAAGTTTTTCAACACCAAAAATGTGCTGAGCCCAGCACTTAAAAAAAATAATTATCTACTCATCCTCCGGCGGCCCCTATGCGCAGCGCGGCTCCTCCTCTGTCTTCCGCGCCTGTACAGCGTGGCCATGTTTTCTCCTTGCCAGCCGGGAGAGAATATGGCCGTACCCCTGCAGGCTGTTACAGAAAAAATAGGACAGGCATGGTAGACAGAAGAGGAGCCGTGCTGACATCGGGGAGCCATGCTGCGCATCAGGGCCGCCGGGGGGGTGAGTATATAATTATTTTCTTTTTAAGTGCTGGGCTGGGGCAGGCTGTATACTACTGGGGGCTTGCTGGATATATACTGGGGAGGTTGTGACCAATGCATTTCCCACCCTCGGCTTATACTCGAGTCAATAGGTTTTCACAGTTTTTTGTGGTAAAATTAGTGGTGTCGGCTTATACTCTGGTTGTCTTATACTCGAGTATATATGTTACTTATTTGACAAAAATTGAGTGATAAAAAATAGAAAAATCAACCATATTTACTAATACAACTTCTGTACTAACCTCAAGATTAAAATTCTCATCTTCTATATAACAACCAATGATATCATAATTTGTCTCAAATATAATGTCAGAATTATCACCAGCAGTAACACTGAACATAAGGTCTGACGGTAGAGACTGTAAAATAATGAGAGACAGATATTACAAGTTGAAAGAGTTACAGATTAAAAATAGAATTTTACATAAAAATAGATGTAATATTACCTGGCTGTTAGCATTGTTTGAAGATAGTTGATTAGTGTATAACTCTCCCGTTTCTTCGGATGTTGAAATAGAATTTTGTGTTGCCTATGAAAAATATAGATTTAAAAAAATGTCAATGGTTGTCTGTCTTTTTTAAAATTATGTTATTAAAATAAATAACTTACCATTTTTTTTTCACAAACTCAGATACTCTGTAATAAGATAAAATTAGAAAGATGTAATATAGATAATAGAGAGTCGTCCATAAAACTCCCATTTGCTTGCTTTATGTCGTTCTCTCTTTGCATATATTTTTTTGGTAGATGAATGATTTTTTCCCCATTATGTCTCCTAGAGTCGTTCATGCAGTGGACTACGACGTTGACTTGTGGATTTTCACTTTGAAATAAAATGGTTAACCAGGGTTTGTCTGGGGAGTTTTTATTTCAAATAAAAATATTTTTCCCAAAACTGTGTGTTTTTTTTAGACGAGTTGCAATGTCATGTTAGTAATGGCGCTGTCTAATAGACGGAGCTTATTACTAAGGACGGGGCTTAGTGTTAGGCGTAAAGGCTAAGCCCCTTATCCATTACCCCGGTACCCATTGCCACCAGGGGTGCCGGGAAGAGCCGGGTACAATCCAGTACCAAACCATCAAGGGATGGTTGGGTACTGGGGCGGCCACAGGCTGGTATTATTGGGCTGGAAAAGGCCAAAAAATGTGATCTATTCCACCACAGTAATGCCAGGCTGTAGCTGCTGTATTGTATCTAGCTGCTTGCAGAAAATAGGGGGGGACTCATGTGTTTTTTTTCCTATTATTTATTTATTAATATATGTATGTATATATATGTATGTATATATATACATCGAAACAGGCCCAGGTTTCACACTGAGTAATCTATATTAATAACTATATGTATAATATGACTGTTTTAGTGTCATTTTGTGCTATTTTGGTTGGTGGTGTGCCCCAGGATTTTCTAAGTATAAAAAGTGTGCCGCGGCTCAAAAAAGGTTGAAAATCACTGACCTAGAGGACAACAACAGCCAAGAGGAGGAAGCAGGACAACGTGAGAGGACGACAACCGCCAAGAGGAGGAAGCAGGACAACGTGAGAGGACAACAACAGCCAAGAGGAGGAAGCAGGACAACGTGAGAGGACAACAACAGCCAAGAGGAGGAAGCAGGACAACGTGAGAGGAAAACAACAGCCAAGAGGAGGAAGCAGGACAACGTGAGAGGACGACAACCGCCAAGAGGAGGAAGCAGGGCAACGTGAGAGGACAACACCAGCCAAGAGGAGGAAGCAGGGCAACGTGAGAGGACAACACCAGCCAAGAGGAGGAAGCAGGACAACGTGAGAGGACGACACCAGCCAAGAGGAGGAAGCAGGGCAACGTGAGAGGAAAACAACAGCCAAGAGGAGGAAGCAGGACAACGTGAGAGGACGACAACCGCCAAGAGGAGGAAGCAGGGCAACGTGAGAGGAAAACAACAGCCAAGAGGAGGAAGCAGGACAACGTGAGAGGACGACAACCGCCAAGAGGAGGAAGCAGGGCAACGTGAGAGGACAACACCAGCCAAGAAGAGAAAGCAGGACAACGTGAGAGGACAACACCAGCCAAGAGGAGGAAGCAGGGCAACGTGAGAGGACAACAACAGCCAAGAGGAGGAAGCAGGGCAACGTGAGAGGAAAACAACAGCCAAGAGGAGGAAGCAGGACAACGTGAGAGGACGACAACCGCCAAGAGGAGGAAGCAGGACAACGTGAGAGGACAACACCAGCCAAGAAGAGAAAGCAGGACAACGTGAGAGGACAACACCAGCCAAGAGGAGGAAGCAGGGCAACGTGAGAGGACAACACCAGCCAAGAGGAGGAAGCAGGGCAACGTGAGAGGACAACACCAGCCAAGAGGAGGAAGCAGGACAACGTGAGAGGACAACAACAGCCAAGAGGAGGAAGCAAGACAACGCGAGAGGACAACACCAGCCAAGAGGAGGAAGCAGGGCAACGTGAGAGGACAACACCAGCCAAGAGGAGGAAGCAGGACAACGTGAGAGGACAACACCAGCCAAGAGGAGGAAGCAGGGCAACGTGAGAGGACAACAACAGCCAAGAGGAGGAAGCAGGGGAATGTGAGAGACAACAACAGCCAAGAGGAGGAAGCAGGGCAACGTGAGAGAGACAACAGCCAAGAGGAGGAAGCAGGGCAACGTGAGAGGACAACAACAGCCAAGAGGAGGAAGCAGGGCAACGTGAGAGGACAACAACAGCCAAGAGGAGGAAGCAGGGCAACGTGAGAGGACAACAACAGCCAAGAGGAGGAAGCAGGGCAACGTGAGAGGACAACAACAGCCAAGAGGAGGAAGCAGGACAACGTGAGAGGACAACACCAGCCAAGAGGAGGAAGCAGGGCAACATGAGAGGACAACAACAGCCAAGAGGAGGAAGCAGGACAACGTGAGAGGACAACAACAGCCAAGAGGAGGAAGCAGGACAACGTGAGAGGACAACAACAGCCAAGAGGAGGAAGCAGGACAACGTGAGAGGA